>NC_041234.1:17822339-17823388 GCF_002837175.3 Physeter macrocephalus | reverse complement strand
TAATTGAACACAGGTACATGGGTTTACTTCTGGGCTTTCTGTCCTGTTCCATTGATCTATATTTCTGTTTTTGTGCCATTGTACCTTAAGTGAAACTATTTTAAAAGTGTTTATATTGATTATTTAAATGTTACAATAATGCAATTAAGTATATTAAAATAAAATATTATACCACGTTCTATTTCTGAAAACATTATTTTTATGTGGTCTTATATTTTGATTTTTTCATATCATTTATTGTCCTGTTCTTTAAAATTGTATTTATGGTTAGCAGTTTAAAAACTTTGATACTTTTAATAGAGTATTCTCTGTAGTCCACAATATTCACATCAAGTAAATATTCTTTTTCTTTTTTAACATTTTTATTGGAGTAGAATTGCTTTACAATGGTGTGTTAGTTTCTCCTGTATAACAAAGTGAATCAGCTATATGTATACATATATCCCCATATCCCCTCCCTCTTGCATCTCCCTCCCACCCTCCCTATCCCACCCCTCTAGGTGGTCACAAAACACCGAGCTGATCTCCCCATGCGATGTGGCTGCTTCCACTAGCTATCTATTTTACATTTGGTAGTGTATATATGTCCACGCCACTCTCTCACTTCATCCCAGCTTACCCTTCCCCCTCCCCATGTCTTCAAGTCTATTCTCTAGGTCTGCGTCTTTATTCCTTCCCGTTGCTTCCATGTCCTGACTATTGTAAATAGTGCTGCAATGAACATTGTGGTACATGACCCTTTTTGAACTATGGTTTTCTCAGGGTATATGCCCAGTAGTGGGATTGCTGGGTTATATGGTAGTTCTATTTTTAGTTTTTTAAGGAACCTCCATACTGTTCTCCGTAGTGGCTGTCAATTTACATTCCCACCAACAGTGTAGGAGGGTTCCCTTCCATTTTCTCCACATCCTCTCCAGTATTTATTGTTTGTAGATGTTTTGATGATGGCCATTCTGACTGGTGTGAGGTGATACCTCATTGTAGTTTTGATTTGCATTTCTCTAATGATTAGTGATGTTGAGCATCCTTTCATGTGTTTGTTGGCAATC
>NC_041234.1:17752794-17822286 GCF_002837175.3 Physeter macrocephalus | reverse complement strand
TCTTGCTGCAATTTATGTCAAAGAGTGTTCTTCCTCTGTTTTCCTCTAAGAGTTTTATAGTGTCTGGTCTTATATTTAGGTCTTTAATTCATTTGGAGTTTATTTTTGTGTATGGTGTTTAGGAGTGTTCTAATTTCATTCTTTTACATGCAGCTGTCCCGTTTTCCCATACCTCTTATTGAAGAGATTGTCTTTTCTCCATTGTGTATTCTTGCCTCCTTTGTCATAGATTAGGTGACCATAAGTGCATGGGTTTATCTCTGGGCTTTCTATCCTGTTCCATTGATCTATATTTCTGTTTTTGTGCCAGTACCATGCTGTCTTGATTACTTTAGCTTTGTAGTATAGTCTGTAGACAGGGAGCCTGATTTCTCCAGCTCCGTTTTTCCTTCTCATGATTGCTTTGGCTCTTTGTGGTCTTTTGTGTTTGCATAAAAATTGTAAAACTTTTTGTTGTAGCTCTGTGAAAAGTGTCAGTGGTAATTTGATAGGGATTGTATTGAATCTGTAGATTGCTTTGGGTATAGTATTTTTGACAATATTGATTCTTCCAATCCAAGAACATGGTGTATCTCTCCATCTGTTTGTGTCATTTTTGATTTCTTTCATCAATACCTTATAGTTCTCTGCATATAGGTCTGTTGCCTCCTTATGGAGGTTTATTCCTAGGTATTTTATTCTTCTCTGTTGCAGTGGTAAACAGTATTGTTTCCTTAATTTCTCTTTCTATTATTTTGTTGTTAGTGTATAGGAATGCTAGAGACTTCTGTGTATTAATTTGTACCCTGCAACTTTACAAAATTCATTCATTAGCTCTAGGTATTTTCTGGTGGCAACTTTAGGATTTTCTACGTATAGTACCATGCCATCTGCAATCAGTGACAGTTTTACTTCTATTTTTCTGATTTGGATTCCTTTTATTTGTTTTTCTTCTCTGATTGCCATGGCTAGGACTTCCAAAACTATGTTGAATAAAAGTGGTGGAGTGGACACCCTTGTCTTGTTCCTGATCTTAGAGGAAATGCTTTCAGTATTTCACCATTGAGAATATCGTTTGCTGTGTGTTTGTCATACATGGCCTTTATTATGTTCAGGTAGGTTAACTGTATGCCCATGCTCTGGAGCATTTTTATCATAAACGGGTGTTGAAATTTGTTGAAAGCTTTTTCTGCATCTATTGAGATGATCATAGGATTTTTATTCTTCAGTTTGTCAGTATGGTGTATCACATTGATTGATTTGCATATATTGAAGAATCCTTGTATCACTGGGATAAATCCCACTTGATCATGTTGTATGATCCTTTTAATGTGTTCTTGGATTTGGTTTGCTAGTATTTTGTTGAGGATTTTTGGGTCTGTGTACACCAGTGATATTTACCTGTAATTTGCTTTCTTTGTGATATCTTTTTTGGTTTTGGTATCAGGGTGATGGTAGCCCTGTAGAATGAGTTTGGGAGTATTCCACCCTCTGGAAATTTTGGAAGAGTTTGAAGGGGATGGGTGTTAGCTCTTCTCTAAATGTTTGGTAGAATTTGCCAGTGAAGCCATTTGTCCTGGACTTTTGTTTGTTGGAAGATTTTTAATCACCATTTCAATTTAATTGCTTGTGATTGGTCTGTTCATATAGTCTAGTTCTTCCTGGTTCAGTCTTGGAAGGTTGTACTTTTCTAAGAATTTGTCCATTTCTTCCCGGTTTTCCATTTTATTGACATACGGTTGCTTGTAGTACTCTCTTATGATCCTTTGTATTTCTGTGGTATCAGTTGTAACTTCTCCTTTTTCATTTCTTTTTTTGTTGCTTTGAATCCTCTCCCTGTTTTTCTTGATGAGTCTGGCTAAAGGTTTATCAATTTTGTTTATCTTCTCAAGGAACCAGCTTTTAGTTTTATTGATCTTTGCTATTGTTTTCTTTGTTTCTGTTTCATTTATTTCTGCTCTGATCTTTATGACTTCTTTCTTTCTACTAACTTTGGGTTTTCTTTGTTCTTCTTTCTCTAGTTGCTTTAGGTGTAATGTTAGGTTGTTTGAGATTTTTCTTGTTTCTTGAGGTAGGATTGTTTTGCTATAACCTTCCCTCTTAGAACTGCTTTTGCTGCATACCGTAGGTTTTGGGTCATCATGTTTTCATTGTCATTTGTTTCTAGGTATTTTTTGATTTCCTCTTTGATTTCTTCAGTGATGGCTTGGTTATTTCCAGCATATTGTTTAGCCACCATGCGTTTGTGTTTTTTACTGGTTTTTTTTTTTCCTGTAATTGATTTCTTATCTCATAGCACTGTGGTCAGAAAAGACGCTTGATACAATTTCAGTTTTCTTTAATTTACCAAGGCTTGATTTGTGACCCAGGATGTGATCTATCCTGGAGAATGTTCCATGTGCACTTGAGAAGAAAGTGTATTCTGTTGCTTTCGGATGGAATGTTCTATAAATATCAATTAAGTCTATCTGGTCTAATCTGTCATTAGACTTGTGTTTTCTTACTAATTTTCTGTTTGGATCATCTGTCCATTGGTGTAAGCGGGGTGTTAAAGTCCACCGCTATTATTGTGTTATTGTCAATTTCCGCTTTTATGGCTGTTAGCATTTGCCTCATGTATTGAGGTGCTCCTATGTTGGGTGCATCAATATTTACAATTGTTATATCTTCTTCTTGGATTTATCCCTTGATCATTATAAGTGTCCTTCTTTGTCGTTTGTAATAGTCTTCATTTTATAGTCTATCATATCTGATATGAATATTGCTACTCCAGCTTTCTTTTTACTTCCATTTGCATGGAATATCTTTTTCCATTCTCTCACTTTCAGTCTGTATGTGTCCCTAGGTCTGAAGTGCATCTCTTGTAGACAGCATATGTACAGGTCTTAGCATTTGTTGTAAAGCTGGTTTGGTGGCACTGAATTCTCTTAGCTTTTGCTTGTCTGTAAAGCTTTTGATTTCTCTGTCAAATCTGAATGAGATCCTTGCTGGGTAGAGTAATCTTGCTTGTAGGTTTTTCCCTTTCATCACTTTAAATATGTCCTGCCATTCCCTTCTGGCCAGAAATGCTGGCCTGCAGCGTTTTTGATGAAAAATCAGCTAATAACTTTATGGGGATTCCCATGTAGGTTATTTGTTGTTTTCCCTTGCTGCCTTTAATATTTTTTCTTTGTATTATTTTTTGTTAGTTTGATTAACATGTGTCTCAGCATGTTTCTCCTTGGATTTATCCTGTATGGGACTCTCTGCACTTCCTGGACTCGATTTACTATTTCTTTTCCCATGTTAGGGAAGTTTTTGACTGTAATATCTTTAAATATTTTCTCAGACCCTTTCCCTTTCTCTTCTTCTTCTAGAACCCCTATAATTCTAATGTTGGTGTGTTTAATGTTGTCCCAGAGGTCTCTGAGACTGTCCTCAATTCTTTTCATTCTTTTTTCTTTATTCTGCTCTGCAGTAGTTATTTCCAGTATTTTATCTTCCAGGTCACTTATCCGTTCTTCTGCCTCAGTTGTTCTGCTATTGATTCCTTATAGTGTATTTTTCATTTCAGTTATTGTGTTGTTCATCACTGATTGTTTGTTCTTTAGTTCTTCTATGTCCTTGTTAATCATTTCTTGTACCTTCTTGATCCGTCCCTCCATTCTATTTCTGAGATCTTGGATCATCTTTACTCTCATTACTCTGAATTCTTTTTCAGGTAGACTGCCTATTTCCTCTTCATTCATTTGCTCCTGTGGGATTTTACCTTGGTCCTTCATCTGCAACATATTTCTCTGTCTTCTCATTTTGTGTAACCTACTGTGGTTATGGTCTCCTTTCCTCAGGCTGCAGGGTTGTAATTTCTCTTGCTTCTGTTTTCTGTCCACTGGTGAGCGAGGTTGGTCCAGGGGCTTTGTTTAGGCTTCCTGCTGGGAGGGACTGGTGCTTGCACTCTGGTGGGTGGAGCTGAATTTTCCCTCTGAAAGGCAGAGCCATGTCAGATGGTGTGTTTTGGGGTGTCTGTGTGCATAATACAATTTTAGGTAGGCTGTGTGTTGATGGGTGGGGCTGTGTTCCTGTCTTGCTGGTTGTTTGGCATGGGGTATCCAGCACTGGAGCCTGCAGGCAGTTAGGTGGAGCCGGGTCTTTATGTTGATACGGATACCTCCAGGAGCACAGTCACCAATTAATGTTCCCTGGGCCTGGGAATTCTCTGTAGGTCCAGTGTCCTGGGTTCTGCGCTCCCACCCCAGAAGCCTAGGCCCAACCCCTGGCCAGGGAACCAAGAGCCTGCAAGCCACACAGTGTGGCCAAAGAAAAAAGAAAGAAAAGAAAAGGACAAACAAAACCCAAGACAAATAGCAAAAACAATAGCAAACAACAGCAACAACAACACACACAGGGGAAAAAAAACACAAGAGAACAAACAAACAAGAATTCAAAAATGAGAACAGTCAATAAGGACTAAAGTAACAAAAATAAAAACTCAAAAATAAAACAAAAGCAGTGCAAACAACAAGAAAAAGAGAAGATAAAATATGCACATAAAAACAATCAAAAAAATGAAATAAAATAAAAAACAAAGAACAAAAACAAGAAAAAAACACAACAACAAAGCAACGTAAAAATAGAAAAATAAAAATATATATATTAGTTTTTTAAATAAAAATAAAAGATAAAAAATAATAAAAGCAAAAATACCAACAACTGAACAAAACAAAAAAAGAATAATAAGAAGAAGAATGTTTTCCAGAGGCCTCCTGTGCCAGTGTCCTTGCTCCCACAGTGAGCCAGAGCCAATCCCCTCTCCCCAGGAGGCCTTCCAGTACCTCTGGGTAGTTCTCTGGACCTGCTGTGAGCACTGTGGGTCCAGCTCAGACTCTGACCTGTCCCGACTCCTGCATGTACTTGCCCCCAACGTCCACTGCTGTGAAAGCTAGACTGGTCTCCATTGCGGGAACACTCGTTGTCTATTCAGGTATTCCACAGATACAGAATTTACCAAGCTGTGGGGATTTAATCCACAGCTTGTGCAGCTGCATGGATAGATTTTCATTCCTCTTCCTTAGTCACACCGTCCCTGGGGCTCAGCTTTGGTTTTAACCCCACCTCTGCCTATGAGCCACACTCCGGTGTCTGTTCCTTACCCAGGCAAGAGGGAGTGAAAGCAGCAGCAGATTGGGGCACACTTACTCAGACTGGGGACTAGTATGGCAGCCACAACTGGGGTGTGTGTGTGAGTTGCCTGCAGTGGCAGGGACTAGCAGGCAGTTGCAACAGACTGTGGCAGGCTTGCTCTGATGGGAGTCCCTCCCAGTGTCCACGGAGGCAGGAGCTTGCATGTGGGGGCAATGGCGGCCCCATCCCCACGCCCCTCTCAACAGTGGTGCCTCCCTTTCCAGGCAGACCACGCTCCTCTTGGCGCATTCCCGACCACGCAACCCCTCACTCCTGTTCCCTCTGCTGTATCCATGTAGCCAACAGCTCTCCTATCCCTGGATCCATTCTCTCAACCCCACATTTTAGCACTCAGCCCCTGCCAGCATCAGAGGACCCCTGTCCCCGGCAGGGGCACCCAGGGCTGATCCTCTCGGAGGCTTTGTGATTGGTGGCACTCAGGCCTCCAGAACCCATGCAGGTGGAGGAGACCCTGCCCCGAGGGGCAGCCAGGCCTGCTCAGATGGGAGCCCCTCCCAGTGCCTGTGGAGGCTGAAGAGGCCGGCAGGTGGGGAAAGGCGTTGTAATGGTGTCTCTGCCCCTTGTGCACCTCTCAACAATGACGCCTTGCTTCTATGGTGTCCTGGGCTTTTTCTGCAAAATTTCCCAGTTATGGAGCTCTTTACTCCTGTCCCTTCAGGCTGTCCTTTCACAGCCAACAGCTGTCCCCTCCCTGGGTCCGTGCTCCAAACCCCACTTTCCAGCATCCAGTTCCCCCCTCCACAACAGGTTACTCATGACTAAATCTGGAGTGCGCAGAGCTGCGGTGTAGACGATGCATGCAGTTCTTACTTTGTGCTTCCTTCCACAGATCATCTGCTGTGTTCTCCTTTGATCCCCCAAAGGTCCTTTTCTGTCCCAGCTGACTTCCCCACCGTGAGGGAGTTTTTCTGAGTGTGGGGACCTCCTCGTACCTTCAGCTTCCCGCCAGGGTTGCTAGTCCCTTTTTTGATTCCTCTTTTCTCTTTTTCTTCTTTCTTGCATTCTTTTAGGTGTCGGAAGTCTTCCACTAATGTTCAGCAGGTGCTCTATGAGAATTGTTCCATTTGTAGATGTATTCTTGATGTACTTGCGAGGAGCTACAAATTCCACATCCTCCTATTCTGCCATCTTAACTCCTTCCCTCTAGGAGTTTTATGGTGTCATATTATATTGAGGTCTTTAAGCCATTTTGAGTTTATTTTTGTGTATGGTGTTAGGGAGTGTTCTAACTCCATTGAGTTACATGCGGCCCTCCAACTTTCCCAGCAACTCGTGCTAAAGAGACTGCCATTTCTCCATTGTATATTCTTGCCTCCTTTGTCAAAGATTAATTTATCATAGGGGTGTGGGTTTATTTCTGGGCTCTCTGTTCTGTTCCATTGATCCATGTGTCTGTTTCTGTGTCAATATCATGCTGTTTTGATTACTGTAGCTTTGTAGTATTGTTTGAAGTCTGGGTGGTTTATGCCTCCAGCTTTGTTCTTATTCCTCAGGATTGCTTTGGCAATTCTGCGTCTTTTGTGGTTCCTTATAAATTTTAGGATTATTTGTTCTAGTTCTGTGAAAAATGTCATGGATAATTTGATAGGGATCACATTAAATCTGTAGATTGGGTAGTATGACCATTTTAACAATATTAATTCTTCCAGTCCAAGAGCATGGGATATTTTTCCATTTCTTTGAACCATCTTCAATTTCCTTTATTAGTGTTTTATAGTTCTCAGTGTATAAATGTTTCACTTCCTTGGTCAGGTTTATTCCTAAGTATTGTTTTTTTTTTGGATGAGATTTTAAAATGGATTGTTTTGGTTTCTGTTTTACTTTTCTGATATTTCATTATTAGTGTAAAGAAATGCAACCAACTTCTGTATATTAATCTTGTATCCTGCTACCTTGCTGAATTCAGTTATCAGTTCTAGTAGTTTTTGTGTGGAGTCCTTAGGGTTTTCTTTATATAGTATAATGTCATCCTCATGTAATGACAATTTTATCTCTTCCCTTCCAATTGTATACTTATTATTTCATTTTCTTATCTGATTGCTGTGGCTAGGAGTTCCAATGCTATGTTGAGTAGAAGTGGTGAGAGTGGGCATCCTTGTCTTATTCCAGATTTTAGCAGGAAGGCTTTTAGCTTTTCACCATTGAGTATTATGTTGGCTGTGCGTTTGTCATAAATAGCTTTTATTACCTTGAGATATATGTGTTTATATTTTATGCCAGTACCATAGTTTCGATTACTATAGCTTTCTATTATAGTTTTAAATCAGGAAGCATTCTGCCTCTGACTTTGTTCTTTCTCAGAATTGGTTTGACAATTAAGGCCATTTGTGGCTCCACATAAATTTTAGGATTTTTTTTTTAATTTCTGTGAAGAAATGCCATTGAAATTTTGATAGTGATCACATTCAATCTATAGATGGCTTTGGGGAGTATGGACATTTTAACAATATTCATTCTTCTGATCCCTGAACACTAGGTATCTTTCCATTTGTTTGTGTCTTCTTTAATTTCTTTCATCAAAGTCTTGTAGTTTTCAGTGTACAGATCTTTTTCACCTTTTTGGTTAAATTTATTCCTAAGTATCTTATTGTTTTTGATGCTATTGTGAATGGAATTGTTTTATTTATTTTTCAGATATTTTGTTCTTAGTGTATAGAAATACAACTGACTTCTGTATGTTCAATTTATATCCTGAAACTTTACTAAATTTGTTTATTAGTTCTAACAGTTTTTTGGAAGAGTATTGTAGCATATTTCCTTTTATCCCTGAATACTATTCTATTGTCTGGATGTATCAATTACTTATCCATTGACCTATTGAAGCACATCTTGGTTGCTTCCAAGTTTTGGCATTTATGAATCAAGCTCCAGTAAGCATTCATGTGAAGGTTTTTGTGTAGTTGTATATCTTCAAATTTTGGGGTACCAAGGAGTGTGATTGCTGGATGGTATGGTAAAAATATGTTTAGCTTTGTGAAAATCCACTGAACTGTCTCCCAAAGTAGCTGTACCATTTTGCATTCCCAACAGCAGTGAATAAGAGTTCCTCTTGCTCACATCCTGGACAGCATTTTTTTTTTCAGTGTTCTGGATTTTGGCCATTCTCTTAAGGTATATAATGATAATTCATTGTTGTTTAAATTTGCATTTCCCTGATAACATATGATATGGAAAATCTTTTCATATGCTTATTTGCTCTCTCTATATCTTCTTTGAGGAGGTGCCTGTTAAGGTCTTTGTACCATTTTTTGACTGAATTGTTTCTTTTCTTACTGTTAAGTTTGAAGAGTTCTGTGTATATTTTGGATAGCATCCTTTGTCAGATGTGTCTTTTGAAAATGTTTTCTCCCATTCTATGCCTCGTCTTCTACTTCTTTTGATAATATCTTAATCAGAACAGAAGTTTTTAATTTTAATGAAGTCCAGCTTATCTATTTTTATTTTGTTTCTGGTGGTTTTTTTGTTTATTTTTTTTAATGAATTGAGTCTTAGGTGTCATTTCTAAAAACATCATCAGACTCAAAGTCATCTGGATTTTTTCCTGTGTTATTTTCTAGGACTCTTATAATTTTGCATTTTACATTTAGGTCTATGAACCACTTTGAGTTAATTTTTGTGAAAGGTGTAAAATCTGTGTCTAGGCACTTTTTTTTAATATATGTCCAGTTTTTCCAGCACCGTTTGTTGAAAAGAGTCTATATTGTATTGCCTGACCTCTTTGTCAAAGATAGGTTGACTATATATATGTTGGTCTATTTCTGAGCTCTGTCTTCTATTCCATTCATCTATATGTCTATTCTTTGCTGAGAACACAGTATTTTGATTACTATAGCTATATAGTAAGTCTTGAAGTCAATTAGTGTCAGTCCTCCAACTTTTCAATATTGTGTTGGCTAATCTGGGTCTTTTGACTCTCCATATGAAATTTAGAATCTGTAGATATCTACAACACAACTGGCTGGGATTTTTATTGGAATTGCATTTAATTTATAGATTAAGCTCAAAACAACAGATACTTGACAACATTGAGTCTTTCTATCCATGAACATGGAACATCTCTCCATTTATTTAATTCTTCTTTGATTTAATTCATTAGAGTTTTGTGGTTTTCCTCATACAGATCCTATACATATTTTGTTACCTTTAAACCTAAGTATTTCTCTTTTTTTGCAGGAAGGGCTAGAATGGCATTGTGTTTTAAATTTCAAATTCTACTGGGCCATTTCTGGTATAAAGGAAATGAATTGAATTTGTGTATTAACTTTGTATCCTACAACCGTGCTATAATCACGTATTAGTTCCAGGAGTTTTGGGTTGACTATTTCAGATTTTTGACACAGATGATATTGCATTTGAACAAAGACACTTTTATTTCTTCCTTCCCAATCTGTATACCTTTTATTTTCTTTTCTTACTGCTTTAGCTAGAATTTCCAGTATGATGTTGAAAAGGAATGGTAAGCAGGAACATCCCACTCTTGCCTTGTACCTAATCTTAATGGGAAAACTTTGAGTTTTTCACCATTAACTATGATGTTATCCATTTTTTTTTATTTTTTAAATGCTTAATACTTTACAAATCTTGAACACTTTAAAAAATCTTTATTCACAGTTATGGAATTTACATATGCCATTGTAAATGGTAACTGCCAATAAAATCACTAAACTATTTATATTAACCTTGCTATAAGCAATGATGCTTGAAGTTTATTTAATAAATATCTGACGTTTATTCTGTAACAGATGAGTACCAAAGCAACTGACTCAGGGTTGGATCCTTAGAGCTATTTAGCTATTTTTATATTTAATATCCTCATTAGAAATGCAATTTTCTGAGATCACAGTTTTAAAGTAAATTATGAAAGAAATCTAAAAAACATTACTAACTACATTATTTTGTCCTATGCTAGCCTCCCATCGGCTAAATGCACTTAGAATAAAATCCAAAATCCATAACATGACCTACAAATCACTACATGATCTGACTACTTTGTAATTCTTCAGCCTCATCTTTTGCTGTTGTCTCCCTCCCTCCCTATGCTTCATACATATTACCAATTTTTAGTTTCTCCAACAGGTTTGTGCCTACCAGGGCTTTCTAATATGTTACTTCCTTTGCCTGGATTTTTCCCCTTTCCTTATTTCCTACCTGTGGTTAATTCCTACTACTTATAATTGTATTTGCCTAACTATCATTTTTATAGTAAAGATTTTTCTTCCCTTGTATATTTTGATTATTACCCCAACATTATAATCTCAGTTTTCTCTGCTGTTTTCCTTCATAGCACACATTAACACTTAAATTAATTAATTATTTTTGTGAAATGATTTTTTTTTGCTGAAGTATCATAAAACTAATGATTATTTCTGCCCTGTTCATTGATGTTAGTGTCTTCTTGATTTGTGATACATCATAGAAATCAATAAATATATGTCAATTGAATGAAAAGAATAGTGGATCCTGAATGAATGTATGAATGAATGCAAAAACAATATCAGGACAAAACTATAATGGAAATTCAGGCAGAAAGTCCACTTGAGACATCACCATGAAGAATCAAACCCAATATATAGAAAACAGACTAAACAATAAATTGGAAATGGGAATGATGTTAGAATATGTAAGTCTGAGTTTGGAAATATTTCCTCATCCCCTAAAAGAGAGCCACAAATACCTTTTATAAGATACCTGCAGCCCTAATGGTAAGAGGGTAAGTAACTGAAAGCCACGTATAGGAAAGAAAGAACATTCAAGGTAATTAACCATTAAAGAATGACTAGAAAGTGAAAAAAGTACTCTAAAGAGAGAGTTTCTCATGCTCGTGAACTTCCACACACTTAAGTTAATTATTGTGTCTTGCAGTCAAATAAAATTACAATATATCAAAGAGGAAAAACATAATATATAGGTACATATACTGCTAAAATTCTCCTTCTTCTAAATTTGCTAAGTCTTTGTTGTAATTCTCTATAGTCACTAGTACTGGTTCCATGCTTCAATTCATTATCATTAGCACATGTAATTAATGTGCTTTTTAGTAGGGATTCTAGCTGATTAATAGAAATGTGCTGAACTCTTAATGACATGACAGACCATAAAGTCTATTTTGGAACGATTAGTGTCCATCAAATTTATGGTTTGCCAAATAAAGAGTATTAACCAATTGAAACAATGAGCCATAATGATAACAATTGAGTTTCTCTTTGTGGAATTTCAAATAAAGATTACCTGTTTATTATCTCCTTAATTGTATTTTTAGTAAAAATTTGAAATAACTTAGGAAGTGATAGGATATATTAGTGTATATTTAATCCTTGAAAACCTTATATTTTACTCATCACCATAGACTTTAATGAAGAGAAAAGCCTTTACACAATGTCAAGGTGCTAAAAGGAGCCCAAAATCCTGTTAATGAACCAGAGGACTTCTATTTTGTAATGCATTACTGTGACAGTATTAAACCTTGTATCTGCAAATTATATTACTCTTACTTATCTGCAATAGCAGTTTTGGAATCCTTTGGTACAAACAAGAGTGTTTGGAGATATATATCTCCAAATATATATCTATACTAGGAGCTTTTACATCTGCTATGTATAATGAATATGGCAATAATTTAAAAATTAGCAGGCCACAAAAGTTTCCAAGATTATTATTTTTTTTACAAGGGAGTTGAAATCCACAGTAATTCAGACTCAAAACATAAATTTAGATATAATTGTATCCCTGGGTTTTTGTCTTTCTGTTCATCAATAGGAACCCTTGAGACGTCTGCATAAGGTAGAGCTCCAAAAGCAGAGAAACAACACATGAAACTGTATAAACATTGAAGAGTAAGGAAATAGTAACAGTTTGGCCTTTTTTATGTTTGTTTTTCAATTATAATTTTACTGAAATTTACACACATAATCAGGCTTATTCTGATGAAATTATAGTAAATGTGTTTCAGGTGATTCTTATTCTATCTAGACAAAATACTGGTATTTATATTACAAAATAAATCTAGCTTTGTTAAAAATATAAGATACTAACTGGAAAGTATTTTTGGTGAATCTTATATTGAAGATATTTGTAAGTATTTGTTTAATATGGAAATATTCTTGATTTCTGTTCACAGATTAATATAAAAATAGTGTAAAAGTGTGTTTTGAGCAAACTTAAGATAGGTGTTACCTAGTTCAAATTTAGGCAAACAGTGAATTTCTTAGAGTGGAAACCATCAATGCTTTTTAATATCTTCACCTAATTAAAAAAAAGAAAGTAGATGGAACTATGTGGTTTCTAAGGCTGAAAGTATTATAATTATGTTAATTTGACCATTTCCATTTGGATATTTCAGGTATGAAACATCTTTCATTGCTAACCACATGGAATCATTTTATTATCGAATTGTTCATTTGTCATTAGGGATATTTAGGTAGTAGGCACACTATTTGTTTCCATGATCATCTCTATCTACTGGATTAAAACAGACATAGGTATTATTACATACTGTATTTTTAGAATTCTCCTTGTCCAAAATCTCATTTTATTTGCGAAAAATATTCCTCTCTGTCTCTCTGCCTCTGTTTCTGCCTCTGTCTGTCTCTCTCTCCTTCTCCTTCCCCATCCCTTTCTATATATACAGGCATGCCTCAGAGATATTGCAGGTTCAGTTCCAGACCACAGCAATAAGGCAAATACTGCAATAAAGTGACTTGCTTTCATATGCACTCAACTGTAGTCTATTAAGTGGGCAATAGCAGTATGTTTTTTTAAAAAAACAGTGTACATACCTTAATTGAAAAGTACTTGATTGCAAAAAGATGCTAACCATCATCTGACAACTCAGGGTTGCCACAAGCCTTCAATTTGTAAAAAAAAACACAGTATCTGCAAAGTGCAATAAAGCAAAGTGCAATAAAATGAGGTATGACTGTATATGCAAACACACACACACATTAGTTACTGTTGTGTAACAACGTATCCCAAAATTTAGCACCTAAAACAACCAATATTGATTATCTCACACACTTTCTGAGGGATTGGTTTAGCTAGGTATTTCTGGCTCTTGGTCTCTTACAAGGTTGTAGTCAAGTTGTTGGCCAGGCTATAGCTATCTCAAGGTTTGATGAAAGCTGGGGAATCCACTTTCAAGCTCACTTATGTGGTTGCTGGCAGGTCTGACTTCCTCACTGGCAGTTGGCCTGAGGCCTCAGTTCCTTGTCACGTGGCCTTTCCATAGGACTGCTCATAAATAGAAGTTTGCTTTCTGTGGGGCAAACGATGAGAAATAGAGTGAGTGAGAGTGAGTGAATGTGTGTGTGTCTGTGAGAGAGAGAGAGAGAGAGAGAGAGAGAGAGAGAGAGAGAGAGAGAGAGAACTTAAAATGGAATCTATTTTCTTTTAATAACCTAAACTTGGAAGTCATCAACAATCGCTTGTAAGGTTTTCTTGTCATTAGGACAGAGTTTCTAAATGACCCACATTCAAGAAAAGGGGAATTATATGCTCCACCTTTTCAACAGAGAAGTATCAAAAATTGTGAATATATTTTTTAAACCACCACAATATATAATTTAAAGAGAGATTATTTAACTTTTACTACTTCCACTTAGAAAATTATTCAAAGAGGGAACAACAAATGAAGCTTTTCTAAATGAAAATATTCTCTGTTTTCTGTTATTTGAATGCTTTCTTTCACTGAGCATAGTGCATGGTACAAATATTAGTTCTGAGATCTCAGTAAAGATTTTCCTGCTCCCATAAAATAATATGATATTTTCCCAGATTATTCATGTTTTGATGTCACCCTAAAATTCAAGGATGAAATATGCTATTAAATTGTTGTATCATTAAATATTTGAGGGTAGAACCGCATCTTAGGAATATCGGGATCCTGAAGATGTATTGTTTGGGGACTCCTGGACAACATCTCCTGAGATTTCACTGGACACTATGACTGCCTATCTGGACATTTTGCTGTCTTCCTGCTTCCTAGGGAATGTAGTCTTACTGATGCTAAGTTCGTCTGGAGAACAGGAAAAGGCCCCAAGTCCCTAAAGTCTGTTAATATTTCGTATCATGGGTATTTTCTTCATTTATTTCTGAATGAGACAGCAAGAAATAGCTACCCTGTGTAGGGCATAACCCTCAGTGGACATTATCGCACACAATCAAATGCCTTTTTAGGGATTCTGAGAGCCAGGGGAAGCTGCAGTGAGGTACTGTTTTACTCCTGCTCTGTGTCTCTTTCTCAGTTCTAGAAAAGGTGGTGTCCTTACCTAACTATATTGCTATCTGTCTGTATACGTGTGTGTGCGTGCATGCACATGTTCCTGTGTATATGTGTGTGTGTTTATAGTAGTCTTTGCAATTAATGCATAGCTTACTAGAAACACTGAAATTGTTTTAACACATCTCTTAATAAAATCTAATTGAAAATCATCTCATAAATGGTGATGTTGGGGAAGGAAAAAAAGAAATAGACCCTTAAACTTTTTCATTGCTTCTCAGTTCTCACTGCTAAAAAATAAACAATCAGCCTTTCCAACTGTAAAGAAAAAATACAGAGTTATGACAATCTCATCTAGATCCAAGTGTTTAAAAGTCAGTGATATCCAGATTACTAGAAAATAAGTGAGTTAACTATGTTGGCAACTGGATACACTGAGTGAAATTCATGACCAAAAAAAATGAGTTCACCTTTAACTCCACTTAAATTGCTGAAAAATTTAAAGCTCATTGTTTATGATATACTTGCTTGATGTTTTAACAGTTCCTAAGACATGGGTGGAACTTAAGTTCCTGTGAAATCCTGCTATTAACATGTCATAGATAACATGAATGTTCATTCCTTTTTTCATTGTGTTTCCATAAAAATCAGTGTTATCATTTAACTACTACAGTTTCATGCACTATTTCCCAAATATTCTACAATATTGTTTTTAACTTTACTCTCCTTAGAACACAGTAGATTGGAAACCAAAATAAATTAACTGATACTGTAAAGCACAAAAGAACCAGGCTGAACTGACATAAAAACAACATATAACTAAATAGTGATTAAACAGAGAATTAAGATGTGAAAGAGAAAATGTCAACAGAAAAAAATAAATGAATAGACTTCCTATTAAGAAGAAAGATGTCCCATTTAGAACAGTGGTTTTGCTGGATGATTAATTTTTAAAAGTAAGGATAGACTTTACAATAGAATTAGAAGAAAAAGGCAGAGAATAAAACAGAAATGAAATTAACAGTGAGATAGCCATTCTCAATAATGTCAGAAGTGACACCTGTGAAATTTGGCTTTAATTATAATAAATAAAAGCACCAATTTTTCCTCTTAGGTCATTTTCTTTTTTTTGAACAAGAGAAATGTATTGCCTCACAGTCTGGAGGCTCTAAGTGTGAAATCATGGTGTCAGCAGGGCCACGCTCTCTCTGAAAGCTCTAATGGAAAATCCTTTCTTGCCTCTTCAAGTTTCTGGTTTTTACTGGCAATCCTTGGTGTTTTTAGGCTTGTAGATGCATGATTCCAGGCATGTGGGCTTCTTCTCCCTCTTTGTCTCCACATCATCTTCTCCCTGTGTATGCCTGTGTTCACAAGGTGTTCTCCTCTCTTATAAGGACCCTGGTCATATTGGATTAGGGGCCCATCATACTAGAGTATGACCTTATCTTAACTATAAGGACCCTATTTCCGTATAAGGTCACAGTCTGAGGTACTGGAGGTTAGAGCTCCAACATATCTTCTGGGGAGGACGCAATTCAACTCATAACAATGGCTTTCTCTTTTTTGCTATTACAGGCATTAAAATGATGAAAGGGCTTGTGTGTACATATTTGTGTACATATATGGGTAATTCTTTAAATAAGGTTTCAAAAGAGGGACTGTTGGGTCAAATGATATGTACCTTAACATTTTAATAACATGCTGTTAAATTGTCTTCCCAAAAGGATTAATTCATTTTCTATCCCTCAATAGTGCATCAGAGAGCCTGTTTCCCTACACCCCTATGAACACTTACTATTAACATTTTAAAAATGTGTTCTTGCATAGGGCAAAACATTATCTTAATAAACAGGCAGGTAGAATATTTTCCTTTTTTGGCCCTGAAGTAGCTTTGATTGTGTCCTAAATCTTTCAAAATAAATTCTGTTAATTTCTTCCTGTAATCCTTTTCCCCAAAGGGGCAAAAATCATATCCCTTGGGTCTCAGTGTGAGACAAACTCATCCCTTCCTTTTTGTCTTCTCATTTGTCATCTGGGCTACTGTTCCAATCCCAAACTCTTTATTTCCTTTCCCAACTATAAAACAAATAAATAAAAATTAAAAGACAACAACAAGAACAAACCTCCTGGGGTCTTCGCTGGTGGTGCAGTGGTTGAGAATCCGCCTGCCAATGCAGGGAACACGGGTTCGAGCCCAGATCCGGGAGGATCCCACATGCCGCGGAGCAGCTAAGCTTGTGCGCCACAACTACTGAACTTGCGCTCTAGAGCCTGCGAGCCACAACTACTGAGCCTGCGTGCCACGGCTGCTGAGGCCCACACGCCTAGAGCCCGTGCTCTGCAACAAGAGAAGCCACCCAATGAGGGGCCCGTGCACTGCAACGAAGAGCGGCCTAGAGAAAAGCCCCCGCGCAGCAACAGAAGACCGAACACATCCAAGAGAAAAAAAATTTTTAAATTAAAGAGAAATAATTTAAAAAAAAATAGCAAACCTCCTGGACACATCAGTGGATGCCTTTTTCAGGTCTTTAGTTTTCATGATTTAAATATGGTTTATAAAGAGTTAATTTTTAAAAAAATATCTTTAAAATGTTAATTACTGTGCTTCCCTGGTGGCGCAGTGGTTGCGCGACCGCCTGCCGATGCGGGGGAACCGGGTTCGCGCCCCGGTCTGGGAGGATCCCACGTGCCGCGGAGCGGCTGGGCCCGTGGGCCATGGCCGCTGGGCCTGCGCCTCCGGAGCCTGTGCTCTGCAACGGGAGAGGCCGCAGCAGAGGGAGGCCCGCATACCACACACACACACAAAAATGTTAATTACTATCTTAAATACTTTTAATAAATAGTTTTGAATAATGGAGTTTAAAATTTGAAAACTTACAATAGTATACAAAGTAATTGTAAAAACTATTTGCAGAATTTATACTACTTGATTTCAAAACATATTATACACTGCAGTAATCAAAGTGTAGTACTGATATAAGGTTAGAACTATATTAATGCAGCAGAATAGAGAGCCCAGAAAAAGACCCACATGCGTATGGTTACTTGATTTTTTTGACAAAAACACTGAAGCAATCCAATAGTGAAGTAAATAGTGAAACAAATCTTCCTGGAACAGCCAGACATCAATATGTTAAAAAATTCCACCTTGGCCCCTCCTTCACATCATACCCCAAAATTAATTTCAGGTGGCTCACAGACCTAAATGTAAATGTTGAAATTATAAATTTTTTATGAGAAAACATAGGAAAATATTTTCATGACTTGTGTATTGACAATGGTTTCTTAGAACACAGGGATAAACATAAAATTTAAAAAAAATTAGAAACTTTGATTTTTTTAATTAGAAAATTAAAAATTTCTGCTCATCAAAAGAGTCTGTTAATGAAATGAATACACAATTCACAGACTGGGTGAAGATAGTCAAGAAGCAGATATCTGTTAAATCACTGGTAGCCAGAATATATGAAGAATATCTATAAGTCAGTAATAAAGGTACAATTTAATTATAACATAAAAGATTGGACACTGATACTGACAAGGTATATAAATTCCCTTGAAAAGGTGCTCAGCATCACTAGTCACTATAGATTATTTTAGAAATTATTATTAGGGAAATACAAATTAAAACTAAAGGAGATACCACCACATACCTACCAAAGTGGCTAAAATTAAAAAGACTGGACGTCACCAAATGATGATGAGAATGTGGAGCAACCAGAACTTTCTTACACTAATATTGGGAGTATAAAATGGTACAACCAGTTTGGGCAAAGTTCTGGCAGTTTTTTTAAATAAAACAATAGACACCTACATATGACCCAACAGCACACTTCTATGTATTCACCCAAGAAAATCAAAACGTACGATTATAAAGGTCTAGTACTAGAATAGTCATAGCAGCTTTATTCATATTAGCCTCAAAACTGGAAACAGTCAAGTTGCCCATCAACAGGAACGTGGATAAACCAATTATAGTATATTTGTACAATGAAATAATACTCTGCATTAAAAAGAAACAAACCATTGATAAAATAACATGGATGAATCTCAAAAACATTGTGGCAAATGAAGGTAGATAGACAAAATGGTACATACTGTATGATTCCATTTGTATAAACATCTAGAAAATGAAAATAATCTATAGTGACAAAAACAGGTCAGTGTTTGTCTAGGGAGTACAGAGAGGAATGGATTTCAAAGTAGTATTAGGAAATCTTTGTATATGAAGAGAATTTTCACTATCTTGATTGCAGTGATGGGTTATGATATATGCATATATGTATGTATCAAATCTCATCCAATGCGCTTTAAATATGTACAGATTATTGTACATAAATTACATCGGAATAAAGTAAGAAAAAGACATAAATATTAATCTCAAGTTAATAATATGCATGCTGAAGAGTTTAGCAGTGATGTGTATGAATGTACGCAGTATCCTCGGAATTGCATCATTAAAATAAGATGAATTGACAGGTTGATGGGGGATGGATAGATATGTGGTAAAGTGTGCAGAGAAAAATCGTAATTATAGGATGTAGGTGGAGGGTATGTGGTGTTCATTGTAAGACTATTTCAGTTTTTTTGATGTGATTGAAAACTTTCATTTTAAAACTTCAAAAAAACAGAATGGCTCGTTATAAAAAAAATGTTGAAAGAAATGGTAAAATTTTGGCAGCCCCTAGGTGTGCTATTTCATTAGCTTAGAAAATTGGGTTTCTTTCATGATACCATCTTAGGTAGGCATTGAAACATTGTTTCTTGATTGATTTGGTAATTAATTTGATCCAAAGAAGTATTCCAGAAAACTACTCTAAGAATACATCACAGTATACTAACAGAGAACTGGAAAACATTGACATTTCAAAACCTTAGACTTCACCCACCTCTATATCCATCCTCTCTCTGTAAGAACATAGTCATTAAAGGAAATGTCTTGTTATGCCACCAAGATCTGTCAACTCTAGTTTCTAGGAAACCGGTGTACTTTGGCATATCCCCTTAAGAACGACATATCATTCTCATGTGAAAGACTACATTCTCATATGCTAAATGTTCCTACCCATTCTTCCTAGCAAACACCAACTCTCATGCACAGGATCCAGCCTTCATTTCGTCATGATCTCCAGGACAGTCTTTTAGACTGAACCTGGTATATAATGGGCACTAAATATATATTTCTTGAATGCAGAACTGAAATAATTTTCTCTCACTTTTATCCTTATGTATCCCTTTCACACACCAATACCACTTACAGTTCAGTGAGGAGTTTTAAGAGAACATTCACATTAATTGCAGCTCTCTTTACAATAGCCAGGACATGGAAGCAAACTAAGTGTCCATCCACAGATGAATGGATAAAGAAGATGTGACATATATATACAATGGAATATTACTCAGCCATTAGAGGAAACGAAATTGAGTTATTTGTAGTGAGGTGGATGGACCTAGAATCTGTCATAGAGAGTGAAGTAAAGTCAGAAAGAGAAAAACAAATACCGTATGCTAACACATATATATGGAATCTAAAAAAAAAAAAGGTTATAAAAAATGGTTATGAAGAACTTAGGGGCAGGACGGGAATAAAGACGCAGACCTACTAGAGAATGGACTTGCGGACGTGGGGAGGGGGAAGGGTAAGCTGGGACGAAGTGAGAGAGTGGCACGGACATATATACACCACCAAATGTAAAATGGATAGCTAGTGGGAAGTAGCCGCATAGCACAGGGAGATCAGCTCGGTGCTTTGTGACCACCTAGAGGGGTGGGATAGGGAGGGTGGGAGGGAGGGAGACGCAAGAGGGAAGAGATATGGGAACATATGTCTATGTATAACTGATTCACTTTGTTATAAAGCAGAAACTAACACACCATTGTACAGCAATTATACTCCAATAAAGATGTTAAAAAAAACATTCACAGATATGATGCATATCTAGATAAAAATTACTATAGAAAAAGGCCTATGTGATTTAAAATTACCCAGTTTTATATTTACTTCCTATCTCTACTACTTATGGGATATATGGTCTTGATTAAGATACATAGTACTTTCCAAAATTCATTTTTTTCTGTAAATTGTGGGTAAAAAAATTCGTCTTGTAGAATGCTCATGTAAATTAATGGAATATGAAATAATCTGCTTTATTGAGTAAAAAAATGTGGGAGGGATATGATTTACCATGCTTCTATCCAGGAATAAAAATCTTGATTAAAAGTCAGAAAAGGATCATCCAGTCCACTTATCTATATAGGATGATATTTGAATGGCATGTTTGACTAAGAGATTTATAGACAACAAAGGATTTTTTTGGACTAACAAAACCTCTTTTAAAGAGAAATAGCTTAATCTGGCCTTATTTAGAAACACCAAGAGTGAATACCTTCCCTCCAAGGGTTCATTGACCTTTACCATTACCCGTCATGAAGGAGCAGCTGAAGGTCCTTGACTAAAAGTTGAGACTCTTTTACTGTACACTCTTGATTACTTGTTTCTTGTCTTTTTCAACAATGCTGTGTTGATGACACTTCTAGGATATTCTAATTCTGTTATCCTGCCCTCTGCAAGCAAATGATTGTTACTGATATGTTTCTCTCTATATGGTCCATAGGTGTGTTTTCTTTTCTGTTTTAAGAACTTGCTGTCGTATGTACACGTACTATATTCACTAGTTCACCAGAACAAAAAGCATTTTTTACGTGCTGTGCCATCTGAAGGAATTTTTAAAATCCTTTGATAGGAAAAGTTTATTTTCTGATTGTGGTCCAAAATGAAATATATAATCCCTTCAGGCTGAAAAGGAAACACCACCATATATTTTCTACAAAACCAGTAACTTTATCCCTGGCTAGAGCAGCTGAGCTTTTGTTCCTATTTAACTATTTCTCACCTACTATCGCTTAGGCAGTTGTAAATGAAAAGTACCTATCACAGTACTTATTAAATAATAAACGGTCAATTAACATTATGTTTCTCTCTTCTTGCCTGTCAGCATGTGCCTGGGTATATACTAGGTGTAAAACTTAAGGTTTTATGTTTCACAAGAATTAAAGATTGACAAAAGGACACGAAAAAATCCATAAGGAAAAAATGATGTAAATAAAAAACAAAATATAGAACATAAATTATTGCAAAATATTAAAAATATTGATTGAAGAATTTTCTCAATAATTACTTACAAGTTTATCCAAAAGATCATGTATCTTTGTTCTACTTACAATTCAAGCAAGACTCAAGGGCTATAAAATGTCAAAGGTCTTCCTTCTGTCTAAACATCCTTCATCTTGCCACAGAGTGATCTTTCTAAAATGCAAAACTTATCATTTCACTCACCTCTTTAAAATTCCTCAGTGACATCCCTTGACCTATAGAATAAAATCTGATAGACTTAGGATGACACAAGCTCCTTGATGATATAGAAATTCCCCATTTCTCAAGTATGGGTATCTTTTCTATACTCCCTCATCATTAATCCTTCAATTCATCCTTAATGACAGTATGTTTTTCAGTATGTTGATGCTTTTAATATCAATTTTTTAATGTTAGGTGTACCTGCCCAAGCCAGTATTCTGGCTCAAGACACAAAAATTCTTACTTGTCTTTCAAGAATTCTGACTCAATCTTAAAAAAAATCTATCTCAGATGAGTGTCCACTCTCTTCTTTGTACTGCCCAGTTACTACATGATTCATTCACTTGTATGGTAACATGTAAAATAAATAACTGCAATTGGAGTGGTAATAAATTGTAACTGCTGCTTTGGACTTATACACATTCGAGGGCTGCAAAGTTTAGAAATGGTTTCCCTTCTAAACAGTCATAACTATTAATTCCACACTTCGTTTGGATACCCAGGATCCCACCCTCTGTGGGAACTTCACAACTATGACATATTACTGAAAGAGATTTGTCTACATAGGCAGATGAAGGAGGGCTGATCAAGTCAATCATGAGTAGTTCTGATTTCAGCTGGCAAATCTTTAAATGGTGCAGAGAGCTAGCATGGATGGCTCTCAGTGATAAAAACAGTGAGTGCGGCTACTTACATAGGCACACCTCACTCAAAGGCCCATGATAGTGTATAGTCTACAAGGATCAGTTTAACATTTGTGCAGCTTTCTGATGCTATAAATAATACATTTCAATAGTCTTTCTGTACCTAATCTCCTATCCCACTCCTCCTCCACCAGATCTGATGCCATCCTTGCCAGCTCCTGCAGTTCTACTCAGTCCTGCTGTGTCAACTATTCCCCTCCTCCCCAGCTCAGGGACCCTCCTCCAGTCCCTTCCTAAAGATTACTAAGCTTTTGTTGATTCTCTCTCCAATCTTTTGAAATGACATAAACTCGAGTTTTTTCAAATACCAGGCTTTTGATTGTCAAGTGCCTTTTATCTAAGCAAGTCCCTGTCTTAAAAATGAAAATTTTGGCTTCCAAAATTATTGTCTGTGATCTAGGTTTGTTTTAGAGGATAAAAAATGAAAGTGTTTATGGCAATCTTAATTTTTCTTATGACAATATGATTTCTTTCTGATTAAGTAGGAGGGAAGTTCACATATCTGGAAGAGCTGGAAAAAATGGCATGAACATTAATATTTCAAGTTTTCTTGGTAGTTTGGTTGTTTGGTTAGGTATATTAGGAAGCAACCAACCAAATATTGGTTTTCTCTTTATAAAAACAATACAACAATTTTTATTGGAAGATATAATAAAAATATATTGTATTTATCACTGAAAAATGAAAATACCCGGTTTCGTTCAGTTTTTCCATAACTAGTGATTTAGTTAAACTTCTTTTCAATGACACAGTGCATTGATCGAAGACAGTTATTTTTAACTCTCACTTGAGGTGTCTTTAAACCGCCTCCTGCTTTTCATGTCTGGATAGGTCTTACATGTAGATAGGATCCATTTACGTTTCTCCATTTGGGTTAGGGTTCAGCTCTAGGGTTTAAGACAAACAGTTATTATCAGTGAAAGTTTACTAAGTCCAACATACTTTATTTTTGATGGGCCTTTGAGGAATTAAATGATGGAAAAAAGTTTGGTCATATTTATGCTCGAATCCAAATAATTAAACAATAATTAGACAATACAATTCCACATCTTAAACTCTTTAGTATTGTTGTAAACTTATTTCTATTAAAAATTGATCTTTTTCAAACTAATGATTTAAACAAAAAAACTAAATTCTTTTGAATATCTTCTTTAC
This sequence comes from Physeter macrocephalus, assembly GCF_002837175.3. Lineage (NCBI taxonomy): Eukaryota > Metazoa > Chordata > Mammalia > Artiodactyla > Physeteridae > Physeter > Physeter macrocephalus. The sequence continues at coordinate 17,798,699 of NC_041234.1, read as the reverse complement.
TGATTCTTAAAACTTTTGGATACTTTTCAAAGTTAGCCAATTTGTGCCAGGTTTTATACTCCAGTATTATCCCAAATTGGCTGTAAATGCATAATTATAACATATATCTTTATTATTTATTAATATTAACTTTTATTTATAATTATATCATAGCCAGATGTGTGTTTTTGATAAACTGCTACCAAATTTCAGAAAATGCTTGATGAAGCTATCAAAGTAATAAATCTGTATGGTTCAGCTAATTTTTTTATTGGAGTATAATTGCTTTACAATGTTGTGTTAGTTTCAGCTGCACAATGAAGTGAATCAGCTATATGTATACATATATCCCCTCCCTCTTGGATCTCCCTCCCACCTGCCCCCATTCCACCCACCTAGGTCATCACAGGGCACGGAGCTGAGCTCCCTGTGCTATACAGCAGGTTCCCACTAACTATCTATATATTTTACACATGGTAGTGTATATATGTCAATCCTAATCTCCCAATTCATCCCACCCTCCCCTTCCCCCCATGTCCACACGTCCATTCTCTATGTCTGCATCTCTATTCCTGCCCTGCAAATATGTTAATCTGTACCATTTTTCTAGATTCCATATACATGAGTTAATATACGATATTTGTTCTTCTCTTTCTGACTTACTTCACTCTGTATGACAGACTCTAGGTCCATCTACATCTCTACAAATGACCCAGTTTCATTCCTTTTCATGGCTGAGTAATATTGCATTGTATATATGTACCACATCTTCTTTATCTGTCAGTGGACATTTAGGTTGCTTCCATGTCCTGGCTATCATAAATTGTGCTGCTATGAACATTGGGGTACATGTGTCTTTTTTAATTATGGTTTTCTCAGGGTATATGCCCAGTAGTGGGATTGCTGGGTCATATGGCAGTTCTAATTTTAGTTTTTTAAGGAACCTCCCTATTGTTCTCCATAATGGCTGTATCAATTTACATTCCCACCAACAGTGCTAGAGGTTTACCTTTTCTTCACACCCTCTCCAGCATTTATTGTATGTAGATTTTTTGATGATGGCCATTCTGACTGGTGTGAGGTGATATCTCCTTGTAGTTTTGATTTGCATTTCTCTAATAATTAGCAATGTTGAACATATTTTCATGTGCCTCTTGGCCATCTGTATGTCTTCTTTGGAGAAATGTCTATTTAGATCTTCTGCCCATTTTTTGATTGGATTGTTTGTTTCTTTGATATTGAGCTGCATGAGTTGTTTGCATATTTTGGGGATTAATCCTTTGTCAGTTGTTTCATTTGCAAATATTTTCTCCCATTCTGAGAGTTATCTTTTCGTCTTCTTTATGGTTTCCTTTGCTGTGCAAAAGCTTTTAAGTTTAATTAGGTCCCATTTGTTTTTTTTTGTTTGTTTTTATTTTCATTACTTTAGGAGATGGGTCAAAAAAGATCTTGCTGCAGTATTGCTTTGGCTATTCAGGGTCTTTGGTGTTTCCATACAAATTGTAAAATTTTTTTTTCTAATTCTGTGAAAAATGCCATTGGTAATTTGATAGGGATTGCATTGAATCTGTAGATTGCTTTGGGTAGGATAATCATTTTCACAATATTGATTCTTCCAATCCAAGAACATAGTATATCTGTCCATCTGTTTGTGTCATCTTTGATTTCTTTCATAAGTGTTTATAGTTTTCTGTGTACAGGTCTTTTGCCTCTTTAGGTAGGTTTATTTCTAGCTCTTTTATTCTTTTTGGTTCAACTAATTTTACACTTAATTGCCAATGTTCAACAGGTGTTCCTGAATGCAAAACTATCACATTTGGTGGTTTGGGGGTCTTTTTTTTGTTTTGATCTGGAGTTCAATACAGACTTTTCAACTTAAGATTCTAAAATTAGTTAAGTCAGAAGTTACATTTTTTTCTCCCGTATTAGCGAAGGGACATTTGTTCATGAAAGTTTAGAGAACATGTTTAGTACATTGTTTTTATTTTATGCTAACATTTAAAAGATAAATAAGTATGAAACGTCTATACCATTATAGTTTTCACAGGAAAACATACTAGCTTCTATTTATTATCTGACTTAGATTTCCTAACTTTGCTGTTAATTAAAATTTTAAAAATTCTAGTAAACTTAATTATTTGTGTAATTTAAATAAAACATCAGCTGCCACTAATATTATTTTGCTTCAAAGTTATAGTGTTAATGTCAAGATAAATTACAAAGATTAGCTAGAGTTTAGGAAAGTCAACACGTTTTTTTTTAAATCTTTTTATATTGATTACATATTCTACAGAAAAACATTGTTCTTTTGCTTAAATTTATTTTTAGGCCCTTTGAAACACCTCTCCATTCCTAAAATCATGTTTGTGTTCAGAGTGCTGAAGTTCATTTGAGTTATCTAGTTCAATAAATATAATGTCTATTTTTCTTCAGCCCATTAACTTGATGAAATTGATGTTACACATTACGTAGGAGCTTCAATTAATATTTTTTTGGATTGTTCTAAGAAAACCTTCAACACAGCGATCATGGCTCTATGATGCCTGTTTCTTCATTCAGTTCATAATATTGTCCTTCATCTTATCAAGAAAAGTATTTTTGTCACTGAAAGGCAAATCTTATTACATTAGAAAGACTAAGAAGTCACAATGGCAAGTAAGTTGGCAGAACTAAAGAAGTCCAATAAAAAAAGGTACTCTCTTTCTGAAACATACCCTACTCTTTTGATTCAAAATGTAGGTACAAGCTTCACACCAGCACATGGTATGTTGCCACCATGGACAACTTTTAAATTTATTCTGTGGATAAATTTTCAATCTAGTTTATTGTCTAGCATTTTGAAATGCATCAGATTCTTTCAGATTCATAAAATTTTAGTCTAGCAGTGACACATCTATCATTTAGCTGTTCTCTTAATACTGTAAAACAAACTAACCCAAAACTCAGTGGATTATAGCAGTAAGCATTTATATCTCTTTCATGCAACTGAGGGGGTCATCTGATCTAGACTGGTCTTCATTGAGCTTGACTCCAATCCAGGTAAGGTTAAGGCCTACCACAGATCTCCTCTTGATCCAGAGACACATGAACTAAAAGACAACATTCATAGTATACAATGGGGAAACAAGGATGTGCTCACATTCAAAAGGGGGACAGTGGGAGACACATAACATTAGCTGGTCTAAGAATTCTGAAATCCTGCTGAGCAAATGTTGCTAAATTATTCTACCTGGAGATCGCAAATGCTCTTAATTAGGCCCTCGTTATATTCCCTGGGGGTGGCTCCTTGGTCCATTGTTCTCCATAGGTCTTAGCTCCAAGATTCCTCCTCTACCATCATCTTTCCTGGTCTGCACTGAAGAGGCCATTGAAAAATATGCCCTTCTTGGCATAAATAAGTTTTTAAAATTTGTAGATTTTAGATATTCAGCAGTAGAAATTTAGATATTCAGCAATCTTTTAAAATCTCTAAGAGTGTACCTCATTTGAATTTTTCTATATATTGACTTTTTAACATGGCAACCTCATGAACAACCTGTACTTAAAATAATTTTGATTAACAAGCCTTCCCATTCTGTGGCTTCCAACAACGAACATCATTTCTCACTTACACAACTGTGACTTGTTTGACATTTGGGTGGTTTAGGCTGGTGTCATCTGACCTTGGCTCCAGGACTCAGATTGGGGTGAGGTCTGCTGCACATACCCTTAATCCTTCAGAGACCAGCAGGCTATCTGGGCAGGCTCTTTTCATGGTGATGGCAGAAGATCAAGAGGGCAAGACCAAATGTAAAAGAACATTTCAAGTTTCTACTTTTGTCATGTCCACTCACATCACATTTGCCAAAGCAAGTGATATAGCCAAGTCCACAAGGAGTTTGAGGGAAGTTAACTAAAGTTGGGAATCATGAAGGAAGCATTTACAAAAAAGTCACAATGCCCTAGTGTACTTGATTGATGCTTAATTATTTCCCTGAACAAACAGTTGAAAATTACTAAGATTCAGTATTGGAAAAAGCTCCATGCAGAGTAAGAATTCCTCATAGAGTAAATTCCTGATAGCAATTTATAATTTGTAAGGAATCTGCATATGCTTCATGTCAGTTGATCCTTATGACAATTTGCTAAGGTAGATTGGACTGGTGCAATTATATATAATTTTACAAATGAGTAACTTAGGCAAAAATGACCAGAATGTGGCAGTTAGGACTCAACTCTTCTTAGCCACTGCTTGCCTTCTACAGCACACTGCTTTTTCAGTAGCAATTTCCAGAAAAGCAATCTCCTAAGGGAACAACAATAATGGTAAAGAATGGGAAAGTTGCCACGGAAAAGCTTGTTCCTTCCTTCTTTAGTTTGTATCACCAGGGCTGCTTGAATTTCCAACAGCTTTCTTCTGCTAGTTTTATTCCATGGCAGTAGGTACAGTCCTGGAGTTTCCATTCTCTCTCTTAAGGTTATCATCATATCTTGATTTCTGGCTACCAATTTATGTAGTTAACTACCATTCCATTTTGGCTACATATCAATTAAGTTTTTTCCACTGGAAGTCTTCCAATAGATATTAAAATGTATTCTTCTACTTGTTAATAGCTAGAATGCATAGGTGGACACATACAAATTTCTGACTGCCTAATCTGAATAAATATAGGACGGGAGAATATTGTTGTATAATGTTGGCAAAGACAAAGCACTACATTTCAGATGCTTCCTCTCAAAATTTTTTAAATAGGAGAGATGACAAGAAACAGATAAAAAGTATCTTTTTATAGGCCAAACCAATACCCCATATCTACTAAAATAATTTATTTCACAAAGTAGTATTTTAGCTTGTTCATAGTGTTTGGGAGGACACATTTTTACTGTTTCCTTGTCTTACAGAATTTATAGTTAGTTTAGGAAACTCTTTTGAGTCACATTACTTGACCTTTTTGCTACTTGAATAACTAGTATCTTTTTCTATTAAGCACAAAGAAAAATAGAAGTTCATATTTCACTGTACAGAAATATTTTTTACTGCATATGTCCTTCATATATGCTTCATGTGCTGCTGGTATTTTCATAAAATTATTCATTCAAGAATAAAATTATTTAAAGTAATTTCTTCAACTCACTTATTAATCAGCTGAATTCTGACTGAGACATTTCTAAGAAATAGAGGAATTAGAACTGATGCGTGAGTTGATAAAAATTCATGAGAGTTACGTATAGGCACATTTAAAAGAGAAAATATAAGCTAAAAGTTAATGGAAGCCACATACAGGTGATGGGTAATTTTACAAATTTGAATGTCATGAATGGTTGAGCAAGGTGAGTAAGCCCCAGGATATCAACACCTGAACACTGAGGAAATGTGTCCCGTTTGCTTGCCACTCTTACTCGTAATGGATTTTTCTAAGTGCATCCTGAAGGCTTCCACTGAAGAACAAACTCAAAAAAACTTAAAATCTGTGATTGCTTGAGCAGAATAAAAAAACAAAATCACATTGTAACTTCTGAAATGGAAGGTTAAGTAAATTTAAAGTGAGATCACTGCTTTATGCCATTGGTTTGAACATGATTTGGGGGGATTGGAGATAAGTGAAGCCTAAGGCTGATTTAGATGAATGAATCTTTGGAAGCTGAGCCTGAAGCAGTCGAATGAAATACCTAAGCAATAAAGCTATATAATGGCACTGTGAAATTATTTTCTTTTCCCTCCAAACTATCAAAGACTTAGAGGAAAGAAAATCTACTCAAGGTTCAAGGGATACCAGTATGACTGTATTGGAAGTACATATAAATATATTGTCTCAGACTGCTAGTCAGCTTAGTTCCAAGTGTATGGGGCAGTAAGTTTTCAGAACATTTTGAAGCTGCTGTATGCTTTTCGGCTACAAATCTCAGCATTTCCCTTCTAATATTTACTCTTATATCATGCTGTTTCAAATATTTCTAGAAAAATTCTGTTTCTTAGAATAAAAAAGTCTGCATTTAAAAAGATTCTCCTTTCAGAATACACCCCTTTCCTAGACCTAGTAAGTCATACATTAGTATTTCTCAGATTGATGACATTAGAATTCAGTTCTTCTCAGAGGAATACATATTAAATACCTAGCATATACAAAACATTGTACTGTTTATTGCAGGGAATGTAAAAAATGAATGATACCTATTAGCTGTTAATTTGCTATGTATCAGGATAAATACAAAATGCATTGTCTGTAATATTTCAATTAAATCTAACAGCATCCCTATTTGTCAGGTACTATTATGCTTCTTACTTTATAGTCAGATTAAGAAACTGAAAGTCACACCTTTTTTAAGAGACTGAGCAAAGATTAGAATCTAAGCCATCAAAGTCCAGAGTCAGCACTCTTAAATGATTTTAAGTTTTGGTTTACAACTAGTTAGGATGGTGGGTGAATAAGACAAAGACTCATAGCACAGGATGACAGGTACCAAATAGAGGTCTATTACTCAACAAATCAGACTCCTGAATAAGGTCACATCAGTATGAAATAGCCAAAATATAATAAATTGTCCAAGTGCTGATGTGCCAATTTAGCAGGAAATTCAGCTTTTTAAAAAGGGTTTCCATTTTCAAATATTTCAGCGAATCCCCAGGTTTGCTTAAAGTTGCCCACCCTCTTTCAGGTACCTGCCTCTACCTGCCAGAAGTGTGCCAGTGGTTAAGGCTGAATTCTGCACCTACTAAACGTACCCCCTGTATGTTCCAGTCATCTGTGCTCCGGCATGAATGCCAGTCTTGGACAGTTACAGTTTTTGATCACAGTGTAGAAGTTCTGGCCACAACACCAAGATGAGGTTCTGAACAATCTGCTCACTCCACACATCCCCTTATCCCATTCATGTCCACCATCTGTCACTAGGGCATATCTCTGCTGATTTTTCAAAATGGAAGTGATTTGATAAGTTACAATAGATCATACTTATTTATGCCTAATCAGCAGGACCCCACAGCAAAACTGGCAGGGCCCCAGTTGATGTAGTCCTTTAGTTTTAATATCATTTTGAATCTTCAAAAGGCATTCAGGCAGGTTTTGTGTGTGTGTGTGTGTGTGTGTGTGTGTAATTCATGAGGCACGGGGGTATCTAGGCAGGAAAATGATCTAGCAAGATTTCCCCAGTTGGGCTCCACACCAAAGGTAGCTCACATACCCATCACCCTATCTCAGAGTAAATCTCTTCTTAAGAGTGACCACTGCCTCGTTTCCCAATTGGGTATTGAAGGGTATCACCTTGACTTCTCAGACATATTTAAATATCTTTACTTATGATATGTGGAAGGAGGGTTATACCCTAATTCAGTGGTTTTAGTGGGACGTGCCCAGATCACACTCCAGATAAGTTAAATCAGAATGTTTGAGGGTTGGAGCCAGGCATCAGTACTTTTTTTATTGAAGTATAGTTTATTTTCAATGTTGTATTAGTTTCTGGTATACAGCAAAGTGATTCAGATATAGATAGTTAGATAGATAGATAGATAGATAGGTAGATAGATAGATAGATAGACATATATATTCTTTTTCATATTTTTTCCATTATGGTTTATTACAGGATATTGAATATAGTTCCTGTGCTATACACTAGGACCTTGTTGTTTATTTTATATATAGTAGTCTGTATCTGCTAATCTCAAACACCTAATTTATCCCTCCCTCGCCCCCTTTCCCCTTTGGTAACCCTAAGTTTGTTTTCTATGTCTGTGAGTCTCTTTCTGTTTTGTAAATAAGTTCATTTGTATCTTTTTCTTTTTTAGATTCCACATATAAGCAATATCATATGATATTTGTCTTTCTCTGTCTGGCTTGCTTCCCTTAGTATGGTAATCTCTAGGTTCATCCATGTTGCTGCAAATGGCATTATTTCCTTCTGTTTTATGGCTGAGTAATATTCCATTGTGTATATATACCACATCTTCTTTATCCATTCATCTGTTGATGGATGCTTAAGTTGCTTCCATGTCTTGGCTACTGTAAATAATGCTGCAATGAACATTGGGGTGCATGTGTCTCTCTGAATTAGAGTTTTCTCTGGATATATGCCCAGGAGTGGGATTGCAGGATCATATGGTAATTCTATTTTTAGTTTTTGAGGAACCTCCATTGTGTTCTCCATAGTGACTGCACCAATTTATATTCCCACCAACACTGTAGGAGGGTTCCCTTTTCTCCACACTCTCTCAAGCATTTATTATTTGTGGACTTTTTATGATGCTGGTTATGAACAGTGTGAGCTGATACCTCACTGTATTTTTCATTTGCATTTCTCTAATAATTAGTGTTGTTGAGCATCTTTTCATGCCAAGCATCAGTATTTTTAAAGATAACCAAGGGATACCACTGCGTAGAAAAGTTTGAAAACCACGGTACTTAACCATTTTTCCACAGGAAGACTAGTCTATGCCTGTGTAAATTTGTAGGTGCAAATAATGACCATATTTACTTATGCCAATAAGACTAAAATTCATATGCATGTATGTATGTATCTATCATCTATGTCACGTGTAGGATGGCATTTAATTTTGACTGTCAACAGCATCAAAACTTCAGGGTTTGTGAAAATACCCTGTTTAATTCATGAAGAACTATAAGGATTCCAAGATTTCACCCTATTTATGGAATTATCAAAGACTTCCTACACAGGAAAGAATTGAATAGATATTTGAACATGGCCAGGATTTCCATCTTGAATCACCCTAGTGCAGTTTATTGGGTATTGTTTACTTTTGATTTATAGCCTAATATTTATTTTAACATTTTATTTCAGATTTCAAAGGCTGAGAATTAGTGAAAGAAACCCTAACAAAACCTTATTAATATCCCATTTTTCAGAGTGGTAAGGGCTCACTTTAAGGCTGATGGGTACACTCACATGTCTCAGCAAGTCAGCATAAAGGAGTGTCTGTTTTAGGTGTTCCTCTTGGGAGCAAGTGGCCATGACAAATCAGTGGCAGAACTATTTCCTTCAAGAGAAGCAGTCATAACAAAAGCAAAATCAACATAGCACAGCTTCCTCTAGAAACAGCAAACAGAAAACCCACTGGACCTATGGAAAGATTCTACAGGTCAGATGTAAGAAACCTCATGGAATTTTCAGAGTAAATACCTCTTTCTAAACGCAGAAGACCAGTGTTAGATTCTCAGCATATAGGTCATTGCCTCCTAGTACTTAAGATACAGTCAACAAATATTTGTTGAATGGGATTTCTGATATAGATTTGCAGCAAGAGAGGAAAAGAGAGAGGAAAGAAGGAAGGGATAGGGAGGGAGGCAGGGACAGAGAGAATTTTAGATAATTTTATTTTTCATTCACTTTCCTAGGCAGTCAGGTCAAGGTAGTCATTTTCATCACTTGATCCCCAGGCTCTAGCCTATTGTCTGAAACGTAAAAAAGTACTAAACAAGTTCTTCTTGAATAAATGCCTAAATAAGAATCAAGAAATTTCATGAAACTAGCACTCACTAATCCAAAGAAAAGAACACTTGTTGATCAAGAATGATTGCATGAATGTAAAAAGTTTAAGATATTTAAAAATATTGTGGAGGCAGCGGAGATCATTGGACACCATGGGGTCCTCAGTTGTATCCTACTGACAGTTCACCATCCACCCAGGAATCCACAGAGTATTTCATTTAAGTAAGCGAATATGGTATGTATTAAATATAATTTTTGGAAGTTATTAAGGTATTCTTTATGGCCACATATATACACATATATGATCAATATTGGTAAGTATTTCATGAACATGTGAAAGTGTCCTTAACAGCCTCCTTTGAATTCCACTGAAGTTTGAATAAAATCAAACTTGGTACAGTGGCTGAGTAAGAGCTATATGTGCTATCTCCTGCCTGCCTCACAGGTTGTGTCTTCTCTCTCTCTTTAAGTAATTTTTTTTTAATTGAAGTGTAACTGACCTACAACACAATGTTAGTTCCAGGTGCACAACATAGTGACTTAATATTTACAGGTTGTATTCTCTTGAATATAGACTCTGAGACAAAGTTTAGTGTGCAATATGTTTATTAAGGAACACACTTGAGATTATAACCTGTAGAAAGGAACAGAAAAAAAGCAGGATTAAATGGAGGGAGAAACGGAGCTCTGATACAAGCCTGACAGCTCAGCCAATCCCATGGGGTCCTCCAGATAATATATCCACCCTTCATGGTTGTCTTTCATTGAGCGAAATGGCTTGGCCTTTATACCCCTGTCTTGATCTGTCTTAAGAGGTGGGGAAGGGGGTGCATTGATTGGGGAAGCTCTCTGCAGCTGAAGTGATCCCTCAAAGTGTTGAGAACTAAAGGCTATCCTTCCCTGACTCCTTGCTTTCCTCACACACTGGCTTTCCGTCCAATTTCTGCCTAAGGGTCCAGTTATGCTTTATTGTATCACCCTTAATAGTTTTATCATAGATGTTACAGCAAACTTTAAGTATCTTTTTTCTTCTTCTTTATTTTTTGTCTTCCCAGTTTGAATGTAAGCTTCCTGAGGGCACTGACCTTGCCAGTTTTGTCACTGAATTTTTTCCCCATTCCTCAGAGTAGGCACTCTATATATTTTTATTGGATGAATAAATCTTCAGTTGACTTTGCTTATTGCCTTCATATCTTTTAATGTCTTTGCTTACATTTTCTATACTTGATAGATCAAATTTTACAAGGACTATAATAAAGGCCACAGCCATATGGAGGTTCGTCAAATTTTCTTTTTATTTCTAGGATAATTTTTTCTTATGCATTTCACAGTTATGTCCTTTGTCACATAAAACTCTATTACTGCTATATGTAATTTACACATCGTCTTTTTTATGATATCAAAATATCTTTTTGTCATATTTAATGCATTTGGCTTTTAATTTCACTCTACCTGATATTGAATTGTTATATGTATGTTCCTGATACATCTTTGTAAGTAAACTACTATCTGAAACTTTATAAGATTTTCTCTCAACTTAGAACTTGTGGAGTACTTTCAATTGAAAAGGTTAATTTTTCTTCCATTCAGGGACATTTCTCTATGTTTATATTCAACATATATGCACTAAAAGATACATACATGATGGTAATGGAGACATACACAGACTTGAGGACAAATATTGTGATCCAAAATTTCTAAGTTATTAGGTTGTCCTGTGAACAAGAAAGACAAATTTTCAGACATGTGGTGGTTCAGGGAAAAAAAATTATCACTTTATTTCTTTTTTGTCATCGTTACTCAAAGTTATATTCCAACTAGCCAAAATAGGATTCACATGAAGAATTCAAGAATGAGAAGGAAAGATGTGGCATTAAAGGAATAATGGCCCTGGTATACTTTGAACCACTAACAAAATAAGGTATTTATTACATTTTTGGTGGAGAAGGCTTGTGTCAGCATAATAACAATACAAAAAGCCACAAAGAAAAAGACTGATATATTTGAATAACAGCAGTAACAGTGTAAGCTTCTGTGTTATAAAATAATAAATCCATATGTAGAACTAGGATTTATTTGGAGCAATGTGTTCAGTGTAAGTGTTGGAAGATAAAATTGAAGAAACCTGCTGAAAGGACAGAATAAATAGTTAATGAAATTAAATAATAAAAGAAGTAGTAAGGATAATAATAGCTAACACAAATATAGCACTTCATATGTGCAGGCACCATTCTAAGTACTTTTCATTATTAACCTATCAATTCTCTTTATCCATCTAATTGAAGCTCCAGAAAAGGGAAGCAGAGACAATTTTGAAGGAAATAACAAGAAGTTTTCTATCACTGCAAAATATATTTTCCATCAAGTACTTAAAACAATGAAAGGAATAAGATCCAATTTAAAGCACACCCATATTTTACTGTACTTGCTCCAGATTTTTTTAAAGAAATAGAGCATGACTTGAAATTCCTGATTATCCATCTCCGAACTCATTGCTCTCCATCATCTGTCCTTTCTCAGAGTAAACCACCATCCAGAATTAGTGGTACAAATTCAGAGGCATGATTTATGCTATGATTAAGTAGATAGTTGTCCCCAAGCAATCGATTTGCTGTTTTTCAATCTGTATGTAAATTATTTATTTCCAGAATTTTCTACAACTTCTGTTTTTTGTGCAATATTGTGTTCTTGAGTTTTATCCATGGTAAAAATTTTAATATTTACTTGTTAATTTTAAATACTTGGGCTGAGAGCAGATTGCTCTGAAAAGGTTTGTGTTTGTGTTTCCTGCTGGTGCCTCAGCAATATCACCAACCTAGAATCATTTATTTCTTTTGCTCTCTCTCTCTCTCGCTCTCGCACACTCTCTCTCTCGAATTGAGAGTTCTTGAATCATTTAAATAGTGGAAAAACTGAACTCCAAAGTCTTCAGTGGGCAGGATTGTGATTTTAATTTCAATGGGAAAATGTCTAGCCTCTTACCTACCTGCACTCTAAACCTAAGCCAAGCAGACAAGCTTCTTTGCCATGCCCCTGTAACAGTGGGAAGAATTTTTTGACCTACATTTTATAAAGTGAGTAGCCTTTGAAAATGTTGGCTTCATTTACTGCTTCCCTTTGCCATTCCTATGGACTGTGTGATGATGGTCTTTCCTTTGGGATTAAAAAAGTCTGAAAAACCACCCAGTGAAGCCATTGGACTCTTAATCCTCTCACTAGTTTTTTTTTTTTAATTTTGTTGAGGATAGTTGATTTACAATCTTGTCTTTAAATTATACTGTACAGTAATGACTCAGTTATACATATATAACTGTATATATATATAGTTTTTCATATTCATTTTCATTGTGGTTTATCACAGGACATTGCATATAGTTCCCTGTGCTATGCAGTAGGACCTTATTGTTTATCCATTCTATATATACTAGTTTGCATCTGCTAATCCCAAACAATCCTTCTCTCCCCCATCCTCCCTCTCGCTTGGCAACCACAAGTCTGTTTTCTATATTTGTGAGTCTATTTTTGTTTCATAGGTATGTTCATTTGTGTTGTATCTTAGATTCCATATATAAGTGATATCATATGGTATTTGTCTTTCTCTTTCTGACTTACTATGCTTAGTATGATAATCTCTAGGTCCATCCATGTTGCTGCAAATGGCATTATTTCATTCTTTTTAATGGCTGAGTAATATTCCATTGTATATATGTACCACATCTTCTTTATCCATTCATCTGTTGATGGACATTTGAGTTGTTTCCATGTCTTGGATATTGTAAATAGTGCTGCTGTGAACATAGAGGTGCATGTATCTTTTCAAATTATAGTTTTGTCGGGGAATATGCCCAGTAGTGGGATTGCTGGATCATACGGCAACTCTATTTTTAGTTTTTAGAGGAAATCTCCATAGTGTTCTCCACAGTGGCTGCACCATGTTACACTCCCACCAACAGTGTAGGAGGGTTCCCTTTTCTCCACACCCTCTCCAGCATTTCTTGTTTGTAGATTTTTGATGATGGCCATTCTGACAGGTGTGAGCTGGTACCTCATTTTTGTTTTGATTTGCATTTCTCTAATAATTAGCAATGATGAGCATCTTTTCATGTGCCTATTGGCCACCTGTATGTTTTCTTTGGAAAAGTGTCTATTTAGGTCTTCTGCCCACTTTTTTTTTTTTTTTTTTTTTTTTTTTTTGTGGTACGCAGACCTCTCACTGTTGTGGCCTCTCCTGTTGTGGAGCACAGGCTCTGGACGTGCAGGCTCAGAGGCCCTGGCTCATGGGCCCAGCCGCTCCGCAGCATGTGGGATCTTCCTGGACCGGGGCATGAACCTGTGTCCCCTGCATCGGCAGGCAGACTCTCAACCACTGCACCACCAGGGAAGCCCTCTGCCCACTTTTTGATTGGGTTGTTTGATCTTTTGTTCTTGAGTTAATGAGCTGTTTGTATATTTTGGAAATTAAGTCCTTTTTGTCACATCATTTGGAAATATTTCCTTCCAGTCTGTAGGTTGTCTTTTTGTTTTGTTTATAGGGTTTTTTTGTTTTGTTTTTTTGGGGGGTTTTTTTGCTATGCAAAAGCTTGTAAGTTTTTAGGTCCTATTTGTTTATTTTTGCTTTTATTTCTACTGCCTTGGGAGACTGACCTCAGGAAATATTGGTATGATTTATGTCAGAGAATGTTTTGCCTATGTTCTCTTCTAGAAGTTTTATGATGTCTTGTCTTATATTTAAGTCTTAAGCCATCTTGAGTTTATTTTTGCATATCATGTGAGGGTCTGTTCTAGTTTCATTGATTTACGTGAGGATGTCCAACTTTACCAACTCCACTTGCTGAAGAGGCTGTCTTTTCCCTATTGTATATTCTTGCATCCTTTGTCAAAAGATTAATCATCCATAGGTATGTGGGTTTACTTCTGGGCTCTCTATTTTGTTCCATGATCTATATGTCTGTTTTTGTGCCAATACCATGCTGTTTTGATTACTGTAACTTTGTAGTATTGTCTGAAGTCTGGGAAGGTTATGCCTCCTGCTTTGCTCTTTTTCCTCAGGATTGCTTTGGCAATTCTGAGTCTTTCATGGTTCCATATAAATCTTAGGATTATTGGTTCTAGTTCTGTGAAAAATGTCATGGGTATTTTGATAGCATTAAATCTGTAGACTGCTTTGAATAGTATAGCCATTTTGATAATATTATTTTTTCCAATCCAAGAACATGGGATATCTCTCCATTTCTTTGCATCATCTTCAATTTCCTTTATTAATGTTTTGTAGTTCTCAGCATATAAGTCACCTCCTTGGTCAGGCTTTTTCCTAAGTATTTTTTTATGTGATTTTAAAAGGGATTGTTTGTTTACATTTCGTTTCTGATACTTTATTGTTAGTGTAATGAAATGCAACCAATTTCTGTAAGTTAATGTTGTATCCTGCTACCTTACTGTATTCGTTTATCAGTTCTAGTAGTTTTTTTGTGGAGACTTTAGGGTTTTATATATGTAGTATCATGTCATCTGCATATAATGACAGTTTTACCTCTTCCTTACCAATTTGAATACCATTTCTTTCTTTTTCTTGTCTGATTGCTGTGACTAAGACTTCCAATACCCTGTTGAGGAGAATTGTTGAGAGTGGGCATCCTTGTTTTGTTCCAGACTTTAACAGGAAGACTTTTAGTTTTTCACCATTGAGTATTATCTTGGCTGTTTTTTTGTCATAAATAGCTTTTATTATGGTGAGATATGTTCCGTCTGTACCCACTTTCATAAGGATTTTTATCATGAATGGATATTGAATTTTATCAAATGCTTTTTAAGCATCTATTAAGATGGTCATGTGTTTTTTGTTGATGTGGTGTATCACACTGATAGATTTGCATATGTTGAATCATACTTGTGACCCTGGGATGAATCCAACTTGGTCGTGGTGTATGATCTTTTTTATGTGTTGTTGATTCAGTTTGCTAATATTTTGTTGAGAATTTTTGCATCTATATTCATCAAGTATATTGGCCTGTAATTTTCTTTTTTGGTAGTGCCTTTGTCTGGTTTTAGCATCAGGGTGATGGTGGCTCCATAGAATGTCTTTGGGAGTGTTCTCTCCTCTTCAGTCTTTAGGAAGAATTTGAGAAGGATCAGTATAAGTTCTTTATATGTTTGGTAGAATTTGCGCGTGAAGCATCTGATCCTGGACTTTCATTTGTAGAGAAATTTTTTATTGCAGATTCTATTTCACTCCCAGTTTTCAGTCTGTTCAAGTTATCTATTTCTTCTTGTTTCAGTTTTGGCAGGCTGTATGTTTCTAAAAAGTTGTCCATTTCTTCTAGGTTGTTGAATATGTTGTCATATAATTATTCATAGTATTCTCTTATGGTTTTTTTGTATTTCTGTGGTGTCAGTTGTGATTTCTGCTCTTTCATTTCTTATTTTGTTTGTTTGGGTTTTCTCTCTTTTCTTCTTGGTGAGCCTGGCCAGAAGGTTTGTCAATTTTGTTTACCCTTTCAAAGAACCAGCTCCTGGTTTTATTGATTTTTTCTGTTTTTTTTTTAAAAAAATCTCTATTTTATTTATTTCCTCTCTAATCTTTATTGTCTCCTTCCTTCAGCTGATTTTAGGTTTTGTTTGTTCTTCTTTTTATAAGGCTTTTAAGTGGTGGATTACATTATTTGAGATTTTTCTTATTTCTGAATCACTATGAATTTCCTGCTAAGAAATGCTTTTGCTGTATCCCATAGACTTGGTATTGTGGTGTTTTCATTGTCATTTGCCTCAAAGTATTTTTTAATTTCTTCTTTGAGTTCATTGTTGACCCATTGGTTATTTTAGTAGCATGTGGTTTAATCTCCATGTAATTTTTTTTCTTGTTTCTTTTTCTGTGGTTGATTTGTAGTTTCATGCTGTTGTGGTCAGAAAAGATGCTTGAAATAATTTCTATACTCTTAAATTTGTTGAGGCTTGTTGTGTGCCTTAGTATGTGGTTAATCCCAGAGAATGTTCCATGTGTGCTTGAAAAGAATATGTATTCTGCTTTTTTTGGATGTAATGTCCTGAAAATATTAAGTCTAACTGTTCTATTGTATCATTTAGTATCTCTGTTGCCTTATTAATTTTTTGTCTTGAAGATCTGTCCATTGATGTTAGTGGGGTATTAAAGTCTCCTACTATTATTGTATTCCCATCAATTTCTCCCTTTATGTCTGTTAGTATTTGTTTTATGTGTTTGGGTGTTCCTATATTGGGTGCATATATGTTGACGAGCTCTCACTATTTTTCATTTACTTCCAAAATGCAGAATTTCTAGATGTGTGATAGAGGAGATTTACATATTGCTGAAAATGGAATTAGAAGGTACCCCCAGACTTACATTTATCTATTCATCCTGTTCCTTGTGACTTCTTCCATTGTTATAGATATTGCTAGACATCCCTTACTAAAATCAGGGTGAAATGTTTCAGTTGTAGATCAAAGGAGTGGAGTCAACAACATTCTTCTCTAACTAAGAATTTCATTTTCTATTAAACATTTTAAATTTAGTATTTATTTTGGAGAAAGATGTGAGAATATGATGTTATTTATTGTTTTTTTAATCAAGCTTTTCAGTCATTTAGTTTACATATGGAGAGGTACCACCCAGCCCTCACCCCCCTTAAAGGAAGCATTTGTTACCCAGCTGCTTGGAGTGTAGTCAGCAGACAGCCCCCCACTGTCAGGTGCTTCATGGTCTGCATTCGTTGCTGAGAGCTGCCTTAAACAATGCCCCACTCTTCCCTGAGCAACACGCATCTCGTATAAAGGCCTGGCAATTTCTGCCCAACTCAGGAAACTGTGGGCAGTCTTTGCTCCAGAGCTTCTTGCTGAGATGGCTGAGGATGGTCAGGCCATCGCAGTTTGGCTTCTCCCTATGTCCTGTCCTGTTTCCTCCCTCTTCCCTTCACAGATATTGATGTGTAATCAACACGTTTCATTCCAAACACTGTTCCAGCATCATTTTCAGGAGAAACCAAACTGCGACAGTTGTTGTCTAGCCCATTTCTCCTTCATTACTCCTTTATGCTATTTTTATCATACCTTAATCTTTATAGAAGAACAAACAACTGCATTTGCGCTAGCTCTTCTCTTTCCCAGTCAGTCTGTTGATTCTCATGTCATAATCACATGCTTAAAAATTATAGTTTATTATATAGTTTAAAACCAAAAAGGAAAACATCATTCTTCTTTTTAAAAATGTTTTCTCTTTTCACCCATTTATTCCCATGAAGGTGAGCTTCAGAATCATGTAGCCAAGCTTCAAATTAATAATAGTCCATTTAAGTTTATTTTGCAATTGCAATTAATTATGAGATTATACACATAATTTATAAGAATATATATGTATATATGTATCTATAATCATATTCAGTAATATGGTAGGTATTTCGTTCCAAATAAAGATCTTTAAGCATTTTTGTTTTTAAACATATTTCACATATTAATTTATTCATGTGTAGTTCTGGTTTTGTTGCTATTGTAACTGAAGACATTTAAGAAATAATTTTGTAATTGCAAACATACACCAGTTCTTACATCATCTATTTACCTTATACCTATTCAATTTATGACACTCTCATTAGTTATCAATTAATTCCAAGGATTATTTTAGAATTTCAAGGCATATCATGCACCAAAAATGAAAATTTTATTGTTTTTAATACATTATTCATGTTTTTTGTGACTATTTATTTGCTTTGGACCAAGTATTCTCACTAACATTTTCCAAAATTAGTAATGGCATTCATCTTTGCTATCTTTTCTGGTTTTCAATATAATGTCAACTAATGCTTTAACATGGATACTCACAATTATATTTAGAAGTATTTTTCTTTGGGTACGAAGTGGTAGATTATAGTACCTCATGGCTGGGCAACTGAAACCCTACACTATGCTAAATAAAAACCAGTAAGGCAAGACAGTCACTAAGATAAGTGCTTACAAAATTGACATTTAGGCTCAGTTTCTTCTTCTCTACCCTATCTTCAAGAAAGACGTAGTTTCAGAATGTAATAATATAGATATTCATAGATTATAAATGAGACTGGCTTATTCTGAGTAAAGGAGTAGAAAAGCATGTGTAAAGAGAAACAAGCCTAGAGAGCAAGCTTGCCTGTTTTAGGATATGAGATAGTGTCTAGTGTGTGTTCTCCTCAGAAAAAGAAAAATAAGTTCCATGATTAAATAAATTTGGCCAGTCTTCTTAGAGATTCATGATGCAAATTAACCTTAAAAAGTTTCTGTAATGTTATGTGACAGAGAAGTATGTTCTAATTAATACCCAGAGCTTTTAAAAATTTTTAAATAATACAAAGCCCATTCAAATTTTCTAAAGAAGGAATTTTATCAATTAGACCATAGGAGAAATTGTCTGCAGGATGTCTGGATCCGAGAGCAGAATTTGCCTCATCAAGGGCTATCATTGTCTTGTGTTTCTGTTTATTTCTGTATGTTGGCTTCAGTTTACAGAGGGAATCTCTATGCAGTCTAAAAAGAACTGCTGACATCTGTAGATTTCCATTATCTCTGTTTGGCAAATCTGTATGTGCATGCAGAGAAGTGCTTTAACTGGACCCACTTAGGTCTTGTGCTTGCCATTGAAATGATCACTGATGCCAGCAGTACTATGATTAATCCAGCAAGTGTTACATGGTTGGCTGGGGAAGCAAAAGAGGCTGGCTTCAAATAAAACTGAGGGATCAGGATGTGCCATGCATACATGCCACTATGTATTCTCATACTTGTTTGAACATGGAACCCTTTTCTCAGAAATACCTAAAAAAAAAAATACTTTTGCGAGCTTAAAAAAGTAGGTGATGAATTTCCCCAAATGCAATTTTTGATATCTATTGGGAGTATTTCTCTTTCTGGGAAATCTACTATTATCACATTACAATTTTAAAATATATTAAAAATATTTTTATACCTATAATACTATCTTCTTTATTATATTAGACATAAAATTTTATTTTTTACACTTGTAATAATTTACTAAGCCTTTTAAAAATCTATGTTTGTAAATATGTTTGCCCAGTAGTTTTCTTAATTTGTTTTATGATTATCAGCTTTATCAGTTTTATAAAACACAAAATTAGGTATCTTTCTCCTTTTCCTCTGTTTCTGAACTGTTTATTTGCCAAAAAATCCATTCAGGAGTTAGTTTTAGAGATGATTATTTGATACTTATTTGTCCATTTCTTTCATTTTTATCCTCTTCAAGTTTTCTACCTCTTCTTTTAGCTAATTTCATGATTTGTGGAAAATGATCCATTTTTATGAATGTTAAAAATCTGTTATCACAGTATGCATCTAAACATGTTTGTATTGCCTTTCTCATTTCTAATTGTATTTACGATTGCTTTATTTTATTCTTGATTTACATTTATAAGTTATTCTATTTTATTTGATTTTTTAATTTTTTTAAATTAACCATATTTGAGATTTTTAATTCAGTAGTTATAATCTCATATTTTATAGATTATTAATTTCTACAATAAGGAGAAACAACAGCAATTAGTTCTTGAATCTTTGCTTTTCTTTCTTTGAAATTGCTTAGATTTATTTATTTGTTTAATTTCGATATTATTTTGTTATTTTCATTTAGTTGTTTATTACTATTATTACTATAAAAAGTTTAGAAATGAAAAAAATTTCATTATTTTCTAGAATCTGTATTCTTATTACTTGTTTTACTAAATGCAGAAAAATGCTTTGCTTTCCAATTTCCAATTTTTTATTATTGATTGATGTCTTAAGCTATGATTAGTTTTAAATTTTGAAGAATTGTGGTTAGGCATTACAGCTGGTGCAGTTTGTAGTTTACAAACACTAATTATAAGTGTTTGTAAATGTTTGAAGAAAGCTTAAAATGCTTCATTTTCTTCAGTTTCAATTTTTTAAATAGACCTATCATAATCTTAACAAATCTTGATGTCCTTTTTTATTTTCTTGATATGTAAATGTCGAAAGATATGTTACAAATCCCCGAAAAACATGTATCTGCTAATGACTCCTAAGGTTTTTTTGTTTCTGCTTTTATTATTTTACATTAATCTGTGCTTAAAGACTTGTTAATGTAATACCATCATTCTGGATCAGGCTCATAAAAAATAGGAAAGGATCACTGTTTTCTTATTTAATGTTTATCAAGGTTTACTTTTTGATATTGATAGTGCTACAAATGACTGCATTTGTTTCCAAGTGCATAACTTCATCTGTCCTTCTGTTTTGAAATAACTCTGCATATGTATGTGTGTGTGTGTTTTATTTTTCCAGTATATTGTGATTTTTGTCCTTCAAATAAATCATAGTACCTTTCTTTTATTTGCAGAGGAGAGCTCAATCTCTCATATTTTTATTCCTGAATTTAATTTACTAGCCTCATTTCGATAATTATTTATCCTCTTTGGTTCATTTGTTCCTTGCAATTTTCTTTCTCCTTTTGTTTATACATTTATTTAATCCAATATATATATATTGACCACCTTAAATGGCCAGATATATTCACAAGTTATTTGAAAATCTGTCTCCCCCTAACACATGATGGAAAATTTAACACACCTCTGTTTCCCTGCCACCTCCTGACCAAAGCCCATTCTTTGATAATTTAACTTAGAACTTTAACCAATACACTATTATGTACTTTTATAATTGTATAATTTTTCCATTTAAGATTTTTTTGTCAGTTTTCTAACCATATTTATTCTGTGTATCTATATCCAAAACTGCTATCAATACTCACCATATAATTTTTGATGTTTCATTTTTGACCCGTTGGTGCGAATCTTAGATTTGCATATGGAGGAAAAGTTCCAGAGTGTGATATTTGGTGTTACCACCCATTTCAGAATGCATTTTTATGGCCCTGTCAATTTGAAGAATGATTTAATTAGGTATATAAGTACTAACTACAACTTTTTACCAGAGAATACAGTGGATTTATTGTTTTCATTTCTTTAGAGATTGAGATTAAGAAATATGAAATCAGGTTATTATAGAGGGAAAAATGAGAACTTATTCTTAGTTATTACAAGACACTTTTTCTTTATCATTAAATTTCAAAATGGATACATTGAGGTGATATTGAATATAACTGAAATGGCAAAAAATCAAATTATTATGAGAAGGAAAAACTTACAAAGTGTTCTGCAAGGTAGAGAAACTTTAAGAAAGAGAATGAAACCTAGGTATACTGTGATGCGACTTTTTTTCTTATATATGGTTCATTTGTCTTCACCTCATTCTGTTATCACTCAATGATTTTTTTGTTCTGGTTTTTTAGACGCCAGGGACCCTTGCAATTTTTTAAGAACACCTGGCAGGTCTCTTCAAATCTTTGCCCTTGTCTTTAAAACAAATAATAAAAATAACACGGGGCTTCCCTGGTGGCGCAGTGGTTGCGCGTCCGCCTGCCGATGCAGGGAAAAACAAAACAAAACAAAAAAAAAACAGAGATATAGTCTTTCTCTAAGGCTTCAGAAAAGTTTTCTTTCCCATATGATTCCTGTTTCATTTTTTTCCACCTCTTATTGTCAATTCAGGAGATTGAAGTATCTCTAGTTCACACATAAATTTAAATCAAATTAATATTTTGATTAAAAATACCCAGCAGCCACTCACTGAGAATGGAGAATAAAAATTTGAAGTTCCATTCTTTACACTTCCTGACACTCCCAACTCATGGAGAACACTTCTGCTATCTGAACTCTTCCAAATTATCCCCCTGCATTAGGGCTTCATGTTTGAAAAGCTATACTTGCCAGAATGTCGTTCATCATCACCAGTTTATGTCCATAATGTGGCTTCCTGAACTACTATGTATGTGATGAATACAGGGAGAGCAGAGTGAGCCAGCCCATAATTCCTCAAAGATTAGCCTTTGTTAGATAAATAATTTCCTAGTGTTCTGATTTTTATTGAAGCCAAAGAAAATAGCGAGGAGAGAGAGGCCAATGTAGCTCCCTAGTACCTTCTTTTAACACCAGTCTATTTACTTCACAGTCCTTGATGTTAGTGAATATTTCTTCTGGATTCTTGTGATTAACCACCTAATTCCTTTCTTTTTCTTTCTTTTTTTTTTTCTATATTCTTGTAAGTATTTTAGTCAGAAGTTGTGAATATGCAAGTTAAGAACTGCTAGATGTATTCTAGTTGAATAGGTTTCAGTATTTTAGGGTGCTTGAAACCATCTACATCCCTCAATGATTTTATGCACAGAAACCGAGTCAGACTTCACTCTAATTGATTAAAAATAAATTTATTTTCCTGAAGTAAAATTTTACAAAAGTAGAAATATGTCATGTCAATATTGCACTATGTTTTGTTTATTTACACTCTAAAAAGTATTTTGAGAATTTCTTTCCCAAAGTAGACTGTAAAGTCATAGGGACAAGTGGGAGAGGGTGACTCATTTCCTTACTCTTAAATAAGTTGAGTGAAGAAAACCTAATCAATTTGCCTTGAGTAAAGTCCTCACTTCTCACTCTTGTTCCTACTTTTTCAAGTATTAGAGTTGTTACTTATAACCTCCTTCCCTAACTCTAACTAATATTTTGAAAAAGAAATAAACCTAAAGCCATTGATTGGAACTCATAATTAAAAAGAAATTTTAAAAAATCCTCTTGCTAATATGGGTCCCAGTACTTATATGGCCTAAGTACATTTAATAATATTGTGAAAACCTATGTTCTAGTGCTTCCCTCTCTATGGAAGTTGCTCTTAATACTATAATTTTATCTAAGTCTACCTTAAGTCCTTTTTGATGAAAAAGAGACTCCAGAATAGATTCTGTACCAATCATCATGCTGAGAAAAATCAATGATACTTTGTAACTACTCAGAGTGGTCATTTTCATTTCTTCAGTGAAACTAAATTTTAAACCTATACTCTCCCTGATCTGCCCTGTTCTATCATGAACATGTTAGTTCAGAAGGAAAAAGAAGTGAAACCTTGCAAGACAAACCAGCTATCAGAACCATGCAGTGATGCTCATTCTTGCATAAGATAAATGAAAGTTATAACTGGTGAGACCATCACATACTTAAGTGTTTATCCAAATGAAATGGAAAATATGCATGTAGCATGGGAAATAAAACTAATTCCCAGCAGCAATGGAACAAAATTACTTATGCATTAGTAGCAGACATTATAAATTGCATATTTCATCAATGATTCTTAACCATAATGCCAAACTGTTACCAGCCATGCTTAGCTATTACTGCATGCAGTGTTTGCATTTTTCTTCTACTATTAATTCTGGAAGCCAGTACAATGCAAGAGACACATCTTACATCTTGATATGGGATTTGTGTTGAAAATACGTTCCTTCCATACATTTAATTTGAATGTGAAATCATACCAAAACTTAAAGATGTGCAAAGAAAGTGGTCATGATTTGTCAGTAAATGTATATCTTGTGTGTGAAAATACTAGAGCAAACAAACTATAAAGCTACAGATGTGTTAATGTTATAGATGGGTAGATAAGTAGAAAGCTAGATAAATGAATATAGACATGTTACTACTTTGAGGGAACATTTAAAAACTATATAGTTTTAATTTTTTTTTATCCAAAAATCGGAATATATTAAGTTTCTCAAAGATGGAATAAAACTAGGAAGAATCAAAATCATATTTAAATCCTTATATCAGTCAGATTCCAGGAAGGAAAAGAAAGCCCTCACCAGGTAGTTCAATAGCAAATATTTAAATATTTTGCAAGAGATGAAAATACAAACAAAATCTTTAAGTAACCCAGGATTTTCAATATCAGGAAGCTCTTAGCCCTCCTAGGGATGGAGGGATAAAGGGGATAAGCACTCACAAAAATTAACTCAAAATGAATTTAAAACTTAAATGTAAGACCTGAAACCATAACACTCCTAAAAAAAACATATGGGTAAAGCTCCTTGACATTGGTCTTGGAAATGATATTTTGAATATGGCTCCAAAAGCACAAGCAACCTAAGCAAAAGTCAACAAGTGGAACTACATCAAATTAAATAGCTTCTGCACAGCAAAAGAAACAATCAACAAAATGAAAAGGCAGACTACAGAATGAGAGAAAATATTTGCAAACTGCCTGTCTGATAAGGGGTGAATATCCAAAAAATATAAGGAATTCATACAACTGAATAGCAAAATCATCATCATCATCATCCAATTTTAAAATGGGCCAAGTACCTGAATAGACTTTTTTTTCAAAGAAGATATATAAACAGCCAAGAGGTACCTGAAAAGTGTTCAACATCACTACTAATCATCAAGGAAATGCAAGTCAAATGGGAACATATGTATATGTATAACTGATTCACTTTGTTGTAAAGCAGAAACTAACACACCATTGTAAATCAATTATACTCCAATAAAGATGTTAAAAAAAAAACAGTAGTAAAAGTGCTAATACAAAGGAAAAAACAAAACAAAACAAACCACAGTGAGATACCCCCTTACACCTGTTAGAACAGCTCTTATCCAGAAGGCAAGAGGTAACAAGTTCTGGCAAGGATGTGGAGAAAAGGGAACCCTTGTGCATTTTTGATGGGAATGTAAATTGTTTCAGGCACTGTAGAAAGCAGTATGGAGGTTCCTCAAAAAATTAAAAATAGAACTACCATATGATCCAGCAATTCCACTTCTGGGTATATATCTTAAGAAAATGAAATCACTATCTGGAAGAGATATTTGCACCCTCTCTCCACATTCACTGCAGCATTATTTACAATAGCCAAGACATGAAAATGATCTAAGTATCCATCAACAGATGAATGGATAAAGAAAATGTGATATATATATGTATATATATGAATAGTATTTTATTTTTGTTTTATTCATATTTTCATATATTTTATTAGTATATATGAATATACATATGAATATTATTTTGCTATAAAAATGAAGGAAATCCTGCCATTTGTGACAACCTGGATGAAACTTGAGGGCATTATGCTGAGTAAAATAAGTCAGGCAGATAAAGACACACTGTATTATTTCATATGTGGAATCTAAAAAAAACCAAAAAAACAACTCATGGAAACAGAGAGTAGATTGGTGGTTGCCGGGGGTAGAGGAAATGGGTGAAGGTTGTCAAAATTTCAGTTATAAGATGAATAAGTTCTGGGGATCTAATGTATACATGGTGATTATAGTTAACAATACTGTATTGTGTACTTGAAAGTTCTTAAGATAATAGGTCTTAAAAGACCCCCCCCACACACACACAAATGATAACAATATGAGGTGATGGATATATACCATATTACATATGTAATCACTTAAATAATGATTATATTGTGATAATCATTTTGCAACATATTTGTATATCAAATCATCACATTGTACACCTTAAATTTACACAATGTTACATGTAAATTATATCTCAATAAAGCCAGAATTTTTTTTAAATAAAGGGGGTAAGGTTAAGAAGTGCTGTTAAAGTAACACAGCTGGGCTGACAGGTATGAGCTAAGACCATGAATGAAAAGCCTTTCTCTGAAATTTGGAATCACGGAGGAAACATGTTGCAGAAGCAACAACTTCATGGAGACACTGCTTAAACAGAGAGAGGAGGTGTAAATACTCTGACTTCTTTGTCCCTCCCTTCTTCCAATCTTTTGTAGGTACCTCTTATTGGTCAAATCTAACAGGAATCATTTTGGCAAGGGAAATGTAGTTTTCAATGGTCAATACCTGGTAATGCAGGACAGATCAGAGGACGGACAGGCATGGATATGAGAGCAAAGAGATGACTGATTCAATCCTTAAAAACATGGCAGGGGCAGACAATCGATAGGAAATCTCAGGAGATCATAGATGGAAACTACAGTTAACCTGAGAAAAGGTCATATAACCACTATAGATGTACAGTAAAGTATTAAAGGCATAAGGTTGTAATCATAATTTGATTTCTCATGGTATTGATATAGAGGACTTTCTGCCCCTGGAAATTTCTTTCATGCAAAGATGGATGAGAGAGAAAGAAAGGGATTTTTTTTCCTGTTAGTTATGGCTGGAAAGGAGGCATTTTCCTACTCAAATGGCAAGGTTTCCTGAGGAGAAAAAAAATGGCCCCTGCTGAGACTCAGAATGAAAACCACAGAGTGACTTAAGCCTGGGTGTAATTACAGATAGCCTAGAAAAAGCATGAAAAATGGATGAGACAGTGAATTCCATTTATAAAGTTTATTTATATGCCACATCTCTCTTAAATGGTTTGAGGGGGCTTCAAGCAAAATCCGTATAAGACAAGAGAATAGACTCTGAATATTTGGTCTAAGGAAAGGAATAATAAAAATATCCAAGATATGATCGCTTTTTTGATATGCTATGAATGTGCATAAAATTTGACTTTTGATTTTGGGCAAGGAAAGCCAAACATGACATAGTGCCATAGCTCTCATAATCAGAATGGGAAAACATACCACTTATTCAAGGGAATTAAAAATATTCCTGGAACTAAAGTCCTAAAACTTCTCAACAGACATTCATCTACAAAGCAGTCTATGATAAAGTGTACATTGACTACAATAATATTTAACAGCAAAGGTGAGAAGTATATACCATAGGAATCTTTCTTATCATTACCTATGAGAGAATCTGAACATGCAACATTAAAGCACATTTCAGAAAAGTCAGTTGTTCAAGAGACTAACGATGTGGTGCAAAATTAATGGTTTAACTGGGCATGTCCAAAATGTGCCGCAGGAAATACACACTTCATAACTTAAAAAGGTGTTCAAAATGCTCAGATAAGTTGTGAAATGCTGTGTCCTATATTATAACCTTCTGGGACATTCCTATTCAGTAAGAACACAATAAAGCCTCTGAATAGTCCTTCATAGAGAAGTTTATTAAAAGTTGTTCAACCTAGTGTTTCCCAGACACATTTCATCACAGAACCTATTTGAGACCAAAGCTAGCTAATATTCTGTGGGACCAGGTTTTCCCAGTTTTCACTTTTGGAACTTCTAGGCTCATTTTATCACATGAATAAATTTAGAATGTCTAGAAGCATATATGAATACCATGTTCATTAATATCAGTAGTACACATAGTACTGCCCTTTATTAGATGCTATTTATAAGATAATTGGTACTGATAATAAGGATTATCATACTGACCATCTCCTATAGGTCAAGTAACTGTGGTCTATAAATTCATCTCATCATAATCAATAAAGTAGGCATTATGCCTGTTTAATAGATGATGGTGAAACTTCTTTGAATACTAGAAGATGGAAATTTATTACTTTTTATTTGGAAAATTGAAAAAATAACTATTTGGAAAATTGAAAAAAAAAACTTTAGTGGACCTTTTCACAGCAAGGAAGGGAATCTACATTCTGTCCCTAGATGGGAAGCACCTTCATGAAAATCCAGGAATTTTAATAGCACTCAAATTTGGAACTGCTCTAGCTTTTGATACATTTGGATTGTATATGTTTTAGTGGGACACACATGAAAGGTGCCCTGGGAGCACTGTGGGGCAAGTGTTACCCACTCAGTTTCTTAACCCAGAAAAACATTACTAGTAACAACTTGATCCATCTTATTTTAACCTCCATAAATTCCTGATGATCCTTATTCAGCCACATAACCTCATCTGCAACATGGAAATATATGTAACTCAGGGGTGTTCCGAGAATTAAGTTAATAGGCTTTTTGAGGACTTTTTCACCCACAGTTTTTCACTAATTATATATTAAACACTATAACAATGTAAGGTTATCGTGCTAAGCAATAAAATGACAATACACAGACAAAACTATTAAAGGGCTCATACAGGAAGGCATTTAACAGGTGTTCCACGATCACTTACTTACTCTTTTCTGCCTCTCTTTCAAAGTTCTAAACAAGATAAATAAGCTCAGAGAGTTTCAAGCCTAGGTATGCATTGAAATCTTCAGCAGAGCTTTCAAACAAAAAAACATTGCTGAACCTATCATAGATCATTAAATCAGACTTTCTGTGGAGTTTGCAGACATTTGATCCTATCCAAAACATCCATAAGACATTTGGTCTATGCCAAAAGGTCCTTGATATTTGGTCCTTTACAAAATGTCCATGAGCATGTTTGGTCCATGCCAGATAGTTTTGAACGGGATCAAATATCAAGAACCTTTTGGCATGGACCAAATGTCTCCATGGATGTTTTGGACAGGGCCAAATATGACGAAATGTCAATGAACTTTTGGCATGGACCAAATATATTATGGATCTTTTGGACAGGACTAAATGTACTACAAGGCTCTGGGGTACCACCTGGACCTCATTTTCTTTTTTTAAAGCTTCCCACATGATTCTAAACAGTAGCTAAGGTGGAAAACTGAATTAGTTGTATATATAGTCTCTGGTAGAGACATCAAACAAGTTTGCAGCAACTGAGTGAAAAAGAGATGAAAAAGTACAGGAGAATATATAAAAGAGAAAGGAACAGTATTCAGAGATGACTGAGAAAGTAAAGAATAAAAGAAAAAGTTTAATGTGTGACGTTAGCATAATAATTTTCATAGGAGCCTGGCATTGAGATGCTATAGGGGAAATCTATAAATATCTTTTAAAACACAACTCCAAAAGAAACGATCTACAACACTGATTATCAAACCTTGTTGTATAATTCAATCAGCAGAGGGAGGCTGTAAAAAGCCTGAAGCCCAGACTGCACCCCAGACCAAAAGAATCAGTATTTCTCGAGTTGGTATCAATTCTTTTTGTTTTGGGGGTATTAGTACTTTTCAAGCTCTACAAGTGATTCCTTTGTGCAGTACTGAATGTTTCTCAGACCTGCAAATTCATATGACTGGGGGAATCCTGTTAAGGTTAAGATTCTGATTCTGCAGCTGTGAGGCTAAACTCCAAATTCTGCATTTTCAGTATTTTTCCATCTGCTGCTGTTGCTGCTATTGCTTGAAGGAACACATTTCAAATAGTAAGGATCAGAACACTGGCTTTCAAACTTGGCTGCATACTGGAATCACCTGGGAAACTTTAAAAATGGCTGATGCTTTGATCCCAACCCCAGATAGCCTGGTAGATTAGGTATGAGTATAAGTATGGTATAAACCCCTCATTAATAGGCCCTTGATTGCCTTTTTCCCTTCCCCACCTACCCTTTCTTACTTGTGCTTCCTTTGATGATCTTCCAAATCAATTACCTGCACCCATGTCCTAGTGTCAAAGTTAAATTTTGGGGGATCCCTTTGCCAAGACCCTATCTTCAGTCTTGTAACACAACTCATTCTGGGTAAAGTATTCTCTTCCTCTTTCCTCTTTTTTTCAAGGTTCAATTTTTTTCATGACAATATTTGTTTTTTCCCCTCCAGTCTAATGCTCTTTCACTCTGACAGAAAAAATATTGAAACAAAATAGAAGCTGAGACTTTTCACTTTTTTCTGTCACCTCATAACATTGCCCAATAAACTAAACTATGAACTCCCAATAAATTAAACTGTGATTTTTATTGTTGTGAGTCTGCTCTGAAAATGATTCTGAAACCCTGTATGTTATTCTTAATTTTTTGCAAGCTTCGGCTCATTCTTAGTTTATCTTTTATGAAATTACTCCTAGGAGTCCAGGTCCTCTAGTTTGTATTCATTGTTGGTCATTTTCTTAGAGTTCACTAACCTGACATTCTCCACTTTCTTCAATGTGAGAGAACAGATAAATAAGGAGGGAAAGTCTGTGAGTAAAGATTATACAATAGAGACTCATCCATCCATCCATCCATCCATCCATCCATTCATTCATTCAGTCATTCAGTTGATATGTACTGAATATCTATTGTGGGGCAGTTAGTTATCTAAATACAGGTACTGGGAAACAGAGCAAAGAAGAGGAGAGACAAGCATTTTGACTAATAAATATTTAGTGACAATAAAGAAGCAAAAATATGATAATTTAATATTGTGCCAATTACCGTAAAGGAAATGCAGAGTGTGTAAGACGGCTAAAGAATGAATAAATCTCTATGTAGCAATGCAGGAAAATGCCCAGTAGGATTTAATATGTTATTTTTAATGCAGAATTATATGAATTATAGATTTAATTTGTATTTAAAGCACACATACACAGATACATGTAGTGTGTGTATATATATATATATCATGCCTTTTTTTGCTTTAATTTATATGTATTTAAATATTCCTGGATATATTTGGAAGGTTGCACAGCAAAAGTATTAGAAGTCATTACCTTCAAAGTGTGATTGCGGAGAAGAGGTAAGAGGATTTTGCTCAATAATAACTTATGCCCTCCAAGTTTGTTAGTATATTCACTTGTCGTAATGTGTATAATAATTACCAAAACAGAGGGACATAGAAAAATAAGGAACAGGTGACGGTAGATAGATAGTACAGGTAGAAATACAAATTACAAAAATAATTTAAAAGTTTTTAAAGTAAAAAAAATTTCAATTAAAATATTTTTTTTAAATTCTAAAATTTTTTAAAGTAATTTAAAAAATGAAACCCAGCCACAGAAATTCCTGAAGCATGGATCAATCTTTCTTTCTTTCTTTTCTCTTTTTCTTTATTTTGCCATTTTAACCTATAAATAAATAGTCCATATCCCTGGAAGGTTTTATTTTTGTGGGGCATTATGGGAATCAATAGTTTTGATTTTTTTCCTTAAGAAAAAAATCCTTTTAGGAAGCTGATGTCACCATTTAGGAAGCTTTCTATTAGAAATATTTATCAATAAAGTAAGTACAAAAAGTTTGCTGTCCATGGGGGTAAGCTTTAAATACGTAGAAAATGAACTCAGAAAGAGCATCTCATTAGTACTTGACAGGTAGAATGTAGGTAAGAGACCACAAGGGACTGAAAAATTTCCACTGTGAATCTATGTGTTGTAGCCTCTATTTCTCCCCACCATACTTGATAAAACACAAATTGCCCAGCCTTCAGCTGCCCATTCACAAGATCAATTCTTCCCTCTTTTGAGAACAATTGTGAAGTAATTATTCCCAAACCACCTGATCTCTGACTGATCCTATTGCTGAAGCTAAATCTGTCCTTCTTCCTCTAAGCCAAAACAGTCCTTCATAATCCACATATTGAAATAAAGGCTTAAGTTTAATAGTATTTCTGCTGGTTTTATTCCACAGATATATGTTTTACATAAAATTATTTAAATATAAGGTAAAAATACAGAGCTTGGTATAATTTAGCAATATAATATAGATATATGAATAGAATTATATAATAGTATTAAAATAATATGAATAACATTGTGAAAACACAAATTTATTATCTTACAAGTCTGTGGGTCAGACATCTAGATTGGCTCAGCTAGTTTCTTGGCTCCAGGTTTCATAAGGCTAAAATCAAGGTGTTGGCTGATTGGGTTCCCATCAAAGCCAGCAAGACACGTCCATTCCTTCTCATGCTTGGATCTCTCTGACTTTCCTGTCATCCTCATCTCTCTTCTACCTCAGCCAGAGGATGTTCTCTGCTTTTAAGGCCTCATGTGATTATAGTAGGCCCACGTGAACTATCTAAGATAGTCTCCCTACCTTAAAGTCCATAATGTTAATGACGTGTAAAGTCCCTTTCGCCATATAAGATTACATAGTCACAAATTCCAGGGATAAAAGGATGGATTATATTAGTTTATAAATAATATAAACTTTAATAATCTCCTGGTAAAACTGTATGCATATGCATGTATGTATGTATGACATGCATAGAAAAAGTATAAAGTTTATACCTTATATATGTCTCTATTATCTGAATTTATCAAAATAAACACATTTCATTTGCAACTTTAAAAAGAATTATTATTTTTAAAGAAGGACTCACAGAAAAAGGAAAAGAACTTTATTTTGAATTTCCAGTTGATTGAATTTTTTAATCTCATATTTGGAATAATATTTGCTACCCTATTTCCTTTTTGTGACAATCAAATTAGAAACAAAGAGGCTGACTATTCAACATGTTTGATTATAATACCTAATCCAATACACTCCTTATAACTTCTTGTTGCTAAAGAGTGAGGATTAAAAAGTATTACAAGATATGTACTGTCTTATAAAGTATAAAAAAGTATATTATACTGTCATTAACATGTAATACACTGTGATCTCCTTGTAAAGTAAATCCCTACTAATTCTTTGTAGATACCAAGAGAATCTCTCACGTTTCATAACAAGGAAACATAGAGTGACAATAAAACTAGAGGCTCTTATTCTACTTAGTAATTTTCTTACTATTATCAACTATATAACCTTTTCCTCACAAACATAAGAATATTTATGTGCTTGGGGGACACTGTGTTTTCAGATTTTACTAGTAGAAGTACTGGAAATAGTTAAAAATCATGTAGGAAAATTATCTAAATTATCTATCAATATTGAGAAAAAAAACACTTAAAAATACCTACCAATTTACATTTTAAGGGAAATCTTTAGGTAACAGTCAGATGTTCAGTCATAATTGCCTTGGTAGATATAAATTTAATCTTTCATATAGAAAAAATGTTATTTTTAATTAATTCTAAAACAACAAAAGCAGGGTCAATTTGAAAAATGGTAATTTTCAAGGTAGATTTTACATGTTTTGTGCAAAGGCCTTTCCAATATTTGCAGAGTAATGTTTCAGAGTTAAGTACAGAAACTGAGTTTTTGACCCTGAAAATACTTAGTACTCTATAAAAAGAATCATCAAACCAACATATTGCCATGAAGATGTAACTAAAATAAATAGTGTCTAAAATAAATAGTGTTGTGATTTTGTAACCAGACATATTCTAACAGGGAAAAATGTGTATGTCTGTAGTAACCAGATTGTTCAGATTAAACTTAAAGTAGGTAAATTATCTTTGTGAAATAAATCGAGAAAAAAAGATTTAGATAGTGAGGAAAATAATACTTTAGAATTCTACAAATATAAATTTCCTAGGCCAATGAGTAGCAAACTCTAATCATGGCAGTGCCTGTGGTCTAGAATAGAGTGGTAGATTTCTAATCAGTGGTGAAGAACAGACTCTCCTCTAAATCAGTAAGTGCTTGCTAGTGCAATTGGCTGTCCATTAAAAAAATACAATTAATTCAGACCTATTTTACATCATACATAGAAATAAATTCTAGATGGACTAAAGAGCTACAGAGTAAAATATAATAGTAGTCGAAAAAAATTAAATCTCAGTGTAGAAATGGCCTTCTTATATACTACAGAAGGAGCCATAAATGAAAATATTAACATATTTTAATATAGATCATAATGTCAAATGAAAAGGTACAATGTAGGAAAAAATTTGTAAGTCATTTTATAAACAAAGATTAACATCCAGAAAACACAAGTTTCTACATATTCCATAGAAAATGACACAACCCAACAAAAAATTGGCAAAAAAAGAAAATCAGAACAGGCAAGTCAGAAAATACAAAATACAAATGGCCAATAAACATAAGAGAATATGCACAAGTTTATTAAAAATTATCAGAGCAATAGAACATTGCAAAGTATAATTATTTCCTAATATTAAAAGAAGATAAAAATATTAGATGTCAGTGGGAATGTAGGAAAATGGGCATATGAATACACTCCTATTAGAATACGTTTGTTAACCATTTTTGGAAGGCAGTTTATTAGTATCTACCAAAATGTGAATGCCAATACATTTTTTTTTTCCAATTCCACTTCTAAGAATTTATTTTCTGGAAACCCTACACAAGTGTTGAGTAATCAGTGTTCAAGACGTTCATTGAAGCACTGATCATATAACCTAAATAAATAAATAAATAAGTAAATTGAATAAGTAAATTCAAAATAGCCATCATAGGACAGTGGTTAGATAAACTGTGTTACACCTTCTCTGTATAATACTTTGTAGTTATTTAAAAGAATGAAGTGTATATTGTTAAGAGAATAAAAATTTTATACATCCTTAAATATAAGGAACAAAATATATATGGGTATCTGTGCATTCATATGTAAGTAAATGGATGGAAATTTAAATGAGCACTTGCTCACCAACCTCTGGACAAAGGTGATTCTCTAAGTGGTAGAATACAAGAAGGAGGACAAAGAGAGGCATTTATATTTCACTCTTTACACTTCTTTATCATTTGGATCTTTTACATGTGTATATTCCTATATTACCTGTGGAAGGAAGGAAGGAAGGAAGAAAAGGAAAGGAGAAGGGGAAGAATGGTATACTCCTGTATTACTTGTATAATTAAAAGAGAGAGGCAGAAAGAAGGGAGGAAAAGGAGGGAATGAAAAAGGGAAGAAGAAAAGATGACTGGTTTGTCTTAAGGCCAGGGATTTTGAATTTTTGTCCCGGTATATTGGTACATTATAAGCCCTCAAAAACTTGTTGAAAAAATAATGAAAGGGAAAGAGAAAGGAGGGAGGGAAGAAATGATGGCTACAAATTCTTCTCAGTACCTGGAAAATATATGAGTAATGGTGTTATAATATGTCTTGTGATCACTTGTCTTTATCCTAAACTACATGGTAGAATCTGTTTTTAATATACACTCCTGAGCATCAAATATCTTAGAACAAAAGCATGTAAGTACTAAAAGCATTAGAATCTTAGAAGTCAGACATGGAAGCAATATGTCAATTCACCTAGATCAGTATTTTAATTTGCAGTGGTAACACTGTACTTCCTCTAAGGAAATTATTTGAAAAGCAATGCACTTTTTGTTCAAATATTTATTTGCTGCCAACAGTGTGCTAATAGTGTAATATATAGTTCCTTAGTCATAATTTTTATCAAACTTACTTACAACTTAAAATATACATAAAATAGAGTCAAAATTTATTTATGAATTAGGAATTATTAGGTAGGAAAACATAGTATTTGATTAATAATACAATTTTTATCTAGTCATACATTCCACATTTCTTCTTCCATTTCATATTTTTATTTCTTGGATTTATAACAAAAATTGTAATAAAAACAAATATTATACTATCACATTTTAAATGAATCATCATTATTACATGTCATTTCCTTTTAATTCTCACATATTTTGCTCCTTATTCCTGATATTTGCCTTGGATCTCTAGAAAACTGATGGTAAAATTTAGTTGTCCTTGTGAAGATAAAAGTGCACATTTTATTTTTAATTATGCTTCTCCATCTGCTTATTAATGTTCACTTTTCTTTTCCTATGTTTTTCTAATTATCATACATTCTTTCTATGTGAAATTCTATGATTCTAATCATATAATTATGATGTCTAATTTTATGTGTTAATTAATTAATCTAACAAATATTTTTTAAGTGTTTTATAAGTACCCATTACTGTTTTAGGCACTCGGGATTCAGTAGGAAAAAAAAAATCACTGTCCGTCATGGAACTTCTATTCTAGTAGGAGATGACAGACCACAAACATAATAAATTAACATGTGCTACATCGGGTTGTAATAATTCTTCTAAAAATAATGACAGGATGAAGGGAACAGGGGGTGCTGTGAAGAGCAAGCTGAAACTTCTCAAACTGCTAGGAAGTGAGAGAGAGAACCAAGTAGATATCTAGGAGAGAAGATTTCTAGGCAGAGATAACAGGTGCAGATAACTGAGGCAGAAACATGTGGTGAGATTCCTGGAAGAGTGAGGAGGCCAGTGCAATGGAATGGAGTGGGACAGGTGTAGAGAGCTGAAGATAAGGTCACAGGAGGCAGGAGGCAGGGTGAGGCAGGTCATGGAGGACTTTGTAAGCATTTTTACTTTTACTCTGAGTGAGATGGGAAACCTTTTGGACTATGAACAGAGAAATGACATCATCTGTCATGCATTTATAAATATCTCTCTGGCTGCTGTTGGAGAATAGACTTTAATGGGGCAACGGCAGAAAGAGGGCAACAAGGAGGCTATGTTATAATTCAGAGATGATGGTTCTTTGATCGGTGGTCATTTGGATGCTGTGAGACCATTTCCAATTCTATAAATATTTTGAAGGATATAAACTAGATGTAGGGTAAAAGGGAGAAGAATTAATGATGACTGTGATGCAAACAACAGGAATTCACTTAGTTTAGCTCAGCAAAAAGAATTTTTCTGGGGATGCCCATGAACTAAAACTAGAACGAGGTTGGTTTCATCAGAAAACATGGCAGCAGTTGGCTTTCTTTCTCCTTCTTGGCATCTCTGCTTCACTTTGAGTGTTTTTCTGTGCTTTTTTGTAAACAAATGGCTTTTCCGCTTCCTTTTAAATTTTGCTCTCCTGTTATTTCAAATAGCACATAACCTATCAAAGTTGTTCCTGTCTTTTACTCTATATCATATAC
The DNA here is from genome assembly GCF_002837175.3 of Physeter macrocephalus. Taxonomy (NCBI): domain Eukaryota; kingdom Metazoa; phylum Chordata; class Mammalia; order Artiodactyla; family Physeteridae; genus Physeter; species Physeter macrocephalus. The sequence continues at coordinate 17,762,044 of NC_041234.1, read as the reverse complement.
CTCTTAATCTTTACATTCTATTAAATTGCACAGTTTAAAATGCTAACAGAGAGAAATACTTCTTACCAGGCATTACTTAACCTTTATGGTATAGCTGCCCTTGGATGTGAGAGGGGTATGCAATAAGAAGTATAAATAGCAGGACCTAATATCTGTGCTTTGAACAGTTTCTCTTAAACCGAGAACGAATGAATAGCATTCTGAAGTGAGGCCTGCCCAGTCCAGGAGTTACTTGATGAGGTGTTTTTTGCTTTTTTGTTTTTCTTATTTGACTTCATCTTCAATTAGTTGCCTGAAATAAAGTGGACTTCAATATCAAACTAGAAATAATATCTGAAAATAAAGGAGGGTGATCTTGAGAACAAAGAAAGAAGGAATGAGAGAATCTTTAAAATAGTGATCAATAATTAGAAAATAGAGGCGAAGAGCAGAAAACACAGTGAGAGAAAACAAAATAAAGTGATGGAATACTTTTAAAACACCACTGTTACATAACATGGCACTTTCATGTTTAAATGCTTTCTACTCAGTAGCAAGTAGTATTTTCACCAAAAGGAAATATTTTTTAAAATTTTAAAAGGAGGTTAAATGGACTATATATATTCATGGTCTTAAATGTCAGGTCATCCAACAATGTTCTTTATCCTGAAATGGAGTTTTTTTACCTGATGACAGAGCCAGATATTACTTCTTTTTAAATTATACCACATTGCCAAGCTCAACTGATGATTTTCAGAATCATTTAAGCCAATATCACCTTCTCCTATTGACTATTTGCATTTTAGTCAGTTAACATTATTAATAAAATGATTATGCTTTAATCCTGAAACGGGGACTATCCCTAGGAGGGCCAAGGCAAGTATTATTATGATAGTTACTTTACCAGATACAACTTAAATATTTGGAAACTTTGAGGTCACACAGGTCAGTGAATTTCAAATATGTGTAAAAATTGACGTCACAGTGAGTATCTGGCATTTGTAATGATGCTGTTAATGTTCTCCTAAGGCATTTGGAACACACTTGCTTTTCTCTTCATCCAACGTGTACTACTATTGTTGGTAAAGTCATTTCTATATTTGATTGCTGATATACTCATTGAAGGAAATCTAAATTCTCCTGTGAAATTGTGAGTTTTATTCTTTATAACATACCCTCTCTATTTGTACCCACTAGTGAGTGTTCACTGTCATTGTAAAAATTATAATCTCTGAAGTAATAGATTTATAAGCATATCTATATTCAGTGTCAGAATATACAGATTCTGGTCTAATACCTAATAATAGCATTCACTGTATTGTTCTTTGTAAAAGTCTCTACACTGAAATAAGTTATTTTTATATTCCAAGACAGAATTACTATTTAAAACACTAAGTTTAAGACATAGTGAGAAACAGTAAAAATTCATTGGACATAAAGGTGATGAAAAGTACTGCCTTAGAAAAATGTATGCCACTGGTAATATTTTCATGGCAATTTTAATTCTGTGATACCTTTCAAGAGTTTTAAAGTCATGAATGCCAAGTTGACGTTTAGTAAACATCTCTGGAAGGTAGATTTAATTTCATGGGGTTTTTGGATCTTTTTTGACCTCTTTGACTTTGGAACAATATAAAACAACATGAAAAATAGTTTGCTGTGTTAAAAAGGGGGGCTGGGATAATATGGAGGGCAGGATTAGAATTACATTTGATGGATCTAGCTTTATATCATATTACCCAGATGAGGAGCTAATATCATACATATCCAATTGACATTACCTATAACTTTTCTAAAGAGGATTTCAGGAACTTGGGACCATCCATGCCTAGAATTGTGGGTATTACCTTGTAATATGTACTCTATTTATTGAATTAATTAAATTATGAAATTAATGAATATAAATACTATGAAAAGTATACTTAGAATATCAAAAATGCAGGTAAACTCCATATCCCTGGAAATCTTTTTACTTTCAAATTCTATAGGTACCATTAATCTAAGGAAAATCCTGTGACTCTCTGCTTTCATGGATGAAAAGAATTAAAATAATGCTGGAAACATATCATTTATTAATAAAATTAGTAAAAAGGAAAGCTAGATTAAAGTAAATTTTAGTCTCACAAGTTGTGATGTCATATAGTTTGATTGTAAGTAACATCTAAATTAGGGAAAAGTACGACAAAAACAAAATCATTAACTTTTCTTTGGAATCCATAATCAAAATGTGTGCTTGCAGATCCCCCTGAGGCCTGTTCTGGTGCTCTTTCCCCGAGGGGGCAGGGTCTGGGCTGCTCTGGGGAACAGTGATGGATTGGGATCTGGGTCCCTCCTACAGGTCCAGAGTGTGGGAGAGCCAAGCAGCAGGGCACCATGTCTGCTGACCTGCCCCTGCCCAGCCTCCCAGGCCTCTGGTTTATTCAACCTGCTTCTCTGCGACAGGCTCCACACCTGGTGGTGGGGACAACAGCCTCCAGACCGACACTCCAACAGGGTTCCTGCACCGCGGTGCTTAGCAAGAAGCAGAATAGTTAAGGTTCAGAACTTGATTCTGCATCTTAGCTTCTCTGTGACTCAGTTACCTCATCTGTGCAATGGGATGACAGTATTGCCACTTCATACACCCTTCTAGGGATTAAATAAAATGGTGTCATTATGGGGTAAAATATTGTGCATGCAAGAGAAATATAGAGCTCAAACAAACTCTAGGAATGTTAATTTTGTACAGCAATATGACCAAAATTAGTTTCTTATAAACAGCATGAAATTATTAAAAACCCAAATTCTGTTCAATGCTTATTGTACATGAATAATTCCTTCTTCCTGATTTCCACTGATAGAAGTGTTTGATAGTTACCTTTTGCAGTGCAATCGGAAAACAGGATTTGGGCAGGAGGGTATTTGCTTTCAAGTACTCTAAATTCAGAATAAATGGAGTGTTATTTAGTGTTACTAAACCCCAATTTCTCCAATCCCCCACCTCCCTTTAATTCCCAGCATTCTGATGCCAATCTAATTCCCCAATCTAATTCCCAGCATTCTGATGTTGGGGCCACCTCTCCTTCTTCAATAAAGTCTGAGAAAAGTATCTAAAATGAATTCACACTGGGGTGTTGATAACTGTATCAGTATGGTTCCTTCACATGCATCTCCTCTCTTTCACTGTGAATTACTTAAAGGCAGGAATCATGTTTTATTCATGATTATTTTTAGGACCTCTCATGGAGCTAAGGCTAGGGTGCAGTCACGACCTCAACAATTCAACAAAAATAATTTCTTATTGTAATGCTGAACAACTCACCCCTATCTTGTTGTGAACCCTCTAGCTATTTTCTAAGTTGTGCTCTGGGATCTGAAGAAATAGAAGAGGGAAGAGTAAAACGGAGAAATTTGAGTGATGCTGGGGAAAGGGGAGTGGGTGATGGAATAAACATCGTGCAAGGAGAAAGCATGCAAGGGATATTTGAGCCAGTTTGTCACCCTTTAGTAACAGGAGAATGAATATTTGAAAAACAAGGAGGAAGGGACATGTATTGAGGATCCCATGCACATGTTCCTCCAGCTAGGAATCCTCACTGTATTACATGTTTGGTATTGTTAACCCTATTTCACATATGAGAAAACTGAGGTTCAGAGAAGCAGCTAAGGTCATGTAACCAGCAAGAGGCAGAATCAGGAAGGCAATTTGTCTTTCTAAAATCTGTCAAAGGGAAAACAAAGATCACTACAATATGAATAAATGAATTCTGAGATTGTTATTTGTTTAGATTAATAGAATTCCAGTTTTTTTTAGAGCAGTTCACAAAAAAGTTGAGTGGTTAGTACAGACAATTTTAAAAAATCCTCCCCCCATTTTCTATTATTATTAACATCCTGAATTAGTGTGGTGCATTTGTTAAAACTGATAAACCAATATGGATACATTATTATTAAATAAAAAACATAGCTTACATGAGGGTTCACTCCTTGTATTGTACAATTCTATGGGTTTCAACAAATGCATAATATCATTCAACCACCATTACAGTTACATACACAATAGTTGAATCACAGAATAGTTCCATTCCTATAAAGATCCCCTGTGCTTGACCTCTTCATCCCTTCCCCATTGTAATCTTTTTGCAAGAGTAACATCAAAGATCACTGATCACAAATCACCATGGCAAATAATAATGAAAAAAATCGAAATATTGTGAGAACTGCCAAAATGTGACACAGAGCCATGAACAAATGCTGTTAGAAAAATGCTAATAGACTTGCTCGACTGAGGGTTGCTACAGGCCTTCAATTTTTAAAAAAAGCAATATTGCAAAGCACAGTAAATATAAGCACAATAAATTGAGGTGTGCCTGTATGTAGCCTTTTCAGACTGACATCTTTCACTTAGCAATAACTTTAAGCTTCCTGCATGTCTTTTTATGGCTTGATAGCTCATTTCTTTTTAGTGCTGAATAATATTCCACTGTAGGGGTATACTACAGTTTTATTTGTTCACCTATTGAGGGACATCTTTGTTGTTCCCAGTTATTGTTAATTATGAATAAAGCTACTATAAACATTAATGTAAAAGTTTTTATGTGAACATAAGTTTTGAGCTCATTTTTATAAATACCCAGCAGTGTGATTATTGGATTGTTTGATAAGACTATGTTTAGCTTTGTAACTGCCTAACTATCTTCCAGACTGCCTAACCATCTTCCAAACTGGCTGTACCATTTTGCATTTCTACCAGCCAATGAATGAGAGTTACTGTTGCTCTACGTCCTCACCAGCATTTGTTATTATCAGATTTGGGGTTTTAAAAATTTTTATTTTAACCATTCTAATAGGCATGTAGTATTATCTCATTTTTTAATTTACAATTCCCTAATAACATATGACATTGAGTATATTCTCATGTGCATATTTACTCTTTATTTAACTTACATGATGAAGTGTCTATTCAGATCTTTTGACATTTTTAATTGGGTTATTTGTTGACTTATAGCTGAGATTTAAGAGTTCATTGTATGTTTTGGATACAAATCCTTTATCAGATATATGTTTTGCAAAGACTTTCTCTAAGTCAGTAGCTTGTCTTAACAATGTCTTTCACAGAGCAGAACATTTTAATTTCAATGATGTCCAACTTGTCCATTTTTTCTCTTCTGTGAACCATGCTTTCAGTGTTGTATTTAAAAATTTATCACCAAACCCAAGGTCACCTAGATTTTCTCCTGTGCTATATTCTGAAAGTTCTATACTTTTGCATTTTACATTGAGGTCTATGATCCACTTTGAGTTAATTCTTCTAAATGTGTAAGGTGTATGTATAGATTTAATTTTTGCATGAGGATGTCTTGTTCTTTCAGTATCATTTGTTGAAAAGACTGTTCTTTCTCCATAGAATTGCTCTTCCTCTTTTGTCAAAGATTAGTTGACTATATTTTGGGGTGTATTTTGGAGATATCTATTCTGCTCCATTGATATATTTGTCTGCTCCTTCACCAATACCATAGTATCTTGATTACTATAGGTTTAGTTGGTCTTAAAGTTGGGCAGTGTCAGTCTTCTAACATTGTTCTTCTTCAGTATTGTGTTGACTATTGTGGGTTGCTTGTTTTTAACTTACCAATTAAGAACACATAGAGTAAAGAAATTCATTGAATGGTTCTCCAAGAAAAATAATATTCTCTTCCTCTTATGGTTTTATTAATCAAGAAGTACAAGTTTACACTCTAGATAATACAGAATAAATCCATTAGTCTATAATTGATTGATTAAAGTAGATTGTAGTGTTGATTTTCTAGAAAGAGTTCTACTCAAATTTCCCTTCAAAAGAGAACTTGAAATGAGAAGAGGAATTAGCTGAAAACCTCCCACTGATACACCCTTTGGATCTACCTCTGCATTCTTGCGAAGGCTATACTCTCCTCAGGCCAGTCCCAGCCAGTGGCTGAACACAGTGACTATACAAGGGCCAAAACATCCCTGCACAACATGGAACTCCTCTAATGGGCATCTGTGTTCTTGAACTCCCCATCCATCTGGCCAAGACTCTCAAATTAGCACTGCAGCCCAAAGGCTCTTTCTACCAAATCCTCCTTCTGTTTTTTTCTCCTTTCACAGGGGTCAGTCCTACACTGCAGTCTGAAGTCTCTCCCAGTCTGGCCCTGTGCCCATTCTCCTTTATCCTTCAGAAGCATTTCTTTTAATAAATCTCTTGTGTGTCCAATACCATCTTATGGTCTGCTTCTCAGAGGACCCAAACTGATACAGTCTTCAGTTAGATCCGGTGGGGTTGAAGTAGCTAGGGTTGCTCAAAATTCATGGATTCAAGGCACATGGAACTGACCTTCACAACTAAGCTTCTTGGCTCCCAAGCTAAAGCAGAATGGACCATCCAACCTACAGATACATAAAGGAATCCAATTGCAGGGCCACCCCTCTGGGTCTAACCTAAACCAGATGACCCCCAGAGAATTCTAATAGTAAATGATTATTTTAAGCCATTAACTTTGAGTTGGTTATTCATGTAGCACAACTATCTGATTCAGTGTTTCTCATTAATCTATTATCATCAGTCAAAAAGTAATAGAATAAAGCAGTTGTAATGCAGATAGTTTGATTTTATAAATAGAAAAATATGAATCTAGCTTCACAGTATTTTCTCCAAGTTACCAAAATCAAGAAAAGGTTTAGCACAGAAACATAGCCTAGTGGAGGAAAGCTAAATGAGGATCCAACTACAACACAAAGGTGTAAGCAGAAATACAAGAGCAATACAACAGAGCAGATTTAGAGCATTAGAGGAAAATTTCAAAGAAGCCAGAATTCAATAGTAATGTGTTTAGAAATACAACCTATTCCATGCTCAGCACCTGACAAGATAAGATATATTAGGTTGCTAATACAGGAAGTAAATAGAGTTGCTCTTTAATAGGAATTCTAAAAAGGCCTGATAGGCAAAGCCCAGCATTAGAAAAACAGAGGGAGTAAATATATTGTACACACAATTCCAACCATCAGCAGGTGGTTAATGGGGGGAAAAGGTACTAAATTTTTCTTTTCCTTTTCATTAAAGGAAACTTTCGTTAAAGTCCCTCCCTCTCTGTCTTTCTCCCTCTTTCTCTCTCCCTCCCTCTCTCTCTCTCTCTCAATATTAGGAGAAAGTTGCCTTATGCAAAGGAAATAAAGAGAAAAACTGACTTAATTTGATATATTCACTATGACCTTACTCATTGTAAATTCTGAGCACTCTGATATCAGCATATTAGGCTGTGCATATGTGGAAAATATACATGAACTCTTAAAAGTATTATTCCGGTTATTGTGAATTTGGGAGAAAAATATCATATAAGTGAACGGTCAGAGCTTGAAATTCAGATGCAGAGATATCTATAACATAGGCCCTATTGAAGCAAACTAATATGTAGGCATAAGTAATCAAAATAAAATGAGAAGAGTGAAATTATAGAGGCGTGCATAGAATGCAACACAGAGAAAATAAAAGGACACTGGCCCTTAGAAAAGAGTAAGAAGGGTGAGTAGAGACGGTGAACTAGAAGAGAGGTGTTACCATTGTTTTTGCTAGTGTTTAAATTATGAGACAAAAGTATTGAGAGGGAAATCTGGAAAGACAGGCAGAGAGACCAGGCCTTAGAAGTCAATGCATGCCATGCTAAGGAGAATAAACATTTTACTATACTTTATGTTACTAGGGACCACTGCAGGATAAAACTGCTTGTGTTTGGGGAGGTGGTTCTTGAGAAGGCAGGAGAATTAGATATTTGAAAACTTTTAATTTGATATATATTACCTAGTGTAATATGGAAAGCAGATAAAGAGGACTTAACAGTATTTCCTGTTTAAAGAGCTTAGGGCTGCAAAATCAACTTAATTAGTGTTTTGAGGAAATTTCATAGCACAAGACTAATGTGCTGAAAAAAACTGTATATGGAGCAAAGTTGTGCTTAAAACTTGTTGTGTTTGAAGAGGCATATGAACATTCTGGAAATTTTCACTCTGGAGACTAATTAAAAAGATAGCCGAAGATAAGTTGCCAGTGAACATACTGTTCTCTAACTGACAAGTCTTACCACAGCGACAATTTAGAGAAACAGAGGGAAATTAAAGGTAGATTCTGCACCATATGAAATAAGTTTTTCTAATGATGAAGAATTTCATTTAATAATTATACATCATTTAAATGAATTTCTCCAAGGTAATCATTCCACAAAATGGAGGGTTAAGTTTCTAAACCGAGATAAAACATTTTGGAAACCTTAATCAATGTAGACTATAAATTTAAATTTTTATAGAAATCTCCTTTTTCCTTATTTTTGTTTTTAAATTGCCTAAGCATATTTTAAAAATTTTACCATTATGAATTTTGTTTATTAAGATTGAGTCTACATATAAATTATCTAATTCTGAGTTATTTTTAAGAACATAAGCAGACCTAGGAAATTTCAAAATTTAACTGCTTAAGGTGATGGTCAGCTTTATAAATGGTATCCTGTTTAGTGTACAAGATTTGGACTTTTGATTCAACCACTTTTTTTTTTCTTTTGGATAGCTAGCAGTATTATGGACATCAGTCTAATTCCTTAGCCCATAAATATATTTTTCCACCTAATTACTCTATTCCTTTCTTGCATATTTACCTTAGGACAAAATGACTTGTATTGAAAATGAAAAAGTTAAAAAAGGAAATTTAAGCTCTGAACGAGTTGCAAATGCCACTCTCGTTAAAACCTTTTAAACTTTATTTTTAGTTTGTTTGAAAATCTGTAAAAGCCTACTGATCAGTAGGTGCAAAAGGGAAACGTTTGTAGCCCAATACTAAAAACTGTACTTGCAGCTACACGTAAAAGTATGAAATTAGAACACTCCCTAACACCATACACAAAAATAAACTCAAAATGGGTTAAAGACCTACATGTAAGGCCAGACACTATCAGACTCTTAGAGGAAAACATAGGCAGAGCACTCTATGACATAAATCACAGCAAGATCCTTTTTGACCCACCTCCTAGAGAAATGGAAATAAAAACAAAAATAAACAAATGGGACCTAATGAAACTTAAAAGCTTTTGCACAGCAAAGGATACCATAAACAAGACCAAAAGACAACCCTCAGAATGGGAGAAAATATTTGCAAATGAAGCAACTGACAAAGGTTTAATCTCCAAAATTTTGAAGCAACTCATGAAGCTCAATAACAACAAAAAACAAACAACCCAATCCAAAAATGGGCAGAAGACCTAAATAGACATTTCTCCAAAGAAGA
>NC_041234.1:17731271-17751996 GCF_002837175.3 Physeter macrocephalus | reverse complement strand
AGAGTCTTTCATACAGAGTGAAGTAAGTCAGAAAGAGAAAAACAAATACCGTATGCTAACACATATATATGGAATGTAAGAAAAAAAAAAGGTCATGAAGAACCTAAGGGCAAGACGGGAATAAAGACACAGACCTACTAGAGAATGGACTTGAGGATATGGTTAGGGGGAAGGGTAAGCTGTGACGAAGTGAGAGAGTGGCATGGACATATATACACTACCAAACGTAAAATAGATAGCTAGTGGGAAGCAGCCGCATAGCACAGGGAGATCAGCGCGGTGCTCTGTGACACCCTAGAGGGGTGGGATAGGGAGGGTGGGAGGGAGGGAGACGCAAGAGGGAAGAGATATGGGAACATGTGTATATGTATAACTGATTCACTTTGTTATAAAGCAGAAACTGACACACCATTGTAAAACAGTTATACTACAATAAAGATGTTAAAACAAAACAAAAAAAACTGTACGTGCATCTAAGCATGCATATCCTTTAATAAATTTGGCTTGGGGAGATTATTAAATGGCATGCATTAATTTCTTTTTGGAATTTTGTACTATTTTTATGCTAGAATATTATTCTAAATAAATGACTCTCACAGTAATTGAATCTTTCTAAATCAGCATATGCTGCAATAAACATATGATATTCCTTTCTGAACAATGCTATTTGTAGTTAATGTTTCTTGGTGCCCACATATGAGAACCAAAATCATTGACAATAGAAAGACTCATTTTGTATATTTGTAAATTTTCTCCTCTTTGTGCTGAGGAAGATGGGGGAAAAGTAGATAATGCTATGAAGTGCTAATTAGTGTCTGGCATATGGCAAGTGGTCAAAAACATCAGTCATTGCTATTGCTTAGATATTTGAATTGATTTATATTCCTGTCTTTTTTCATATATCTATTAAGTGTTTATGACTTAAACTTTGTGGCAGACCCAGAGATACACCACTCAGATCACTCTTCAAGAAAGAGCTTGCTGCCCAACTCCAAGGTTTGTGATTAGTTGACAAGCCCCAGCTGTTAGCTTCATCGGGGTCCATGTTTACTTGTGAGCCAAGGTTGTGATCTTTTAGGGTAGTTGAGCAATGATGGAGCAAGGTTATAGTCCAAAGGCCTAGACAGCCTCCTAGTGTGGATTTACTTAATGAGCAATCTTTACTCTGGAGCTCCCAGTTGAGCTATTTGAAATTTTGTCAGGTTTGAATCATGTTCTGACAGCTCCTTTTGTCTAATCGTACTTCCTCCCTTTTCTTTCCCCATCTGTTACTCTATAATAAACATTTTGACTCTTAACTCCATCTCAGCTTCTACTTCCCAGAGAGCTCAACCTGCAACTATCATCAAATTTTATTTTGCATATATTTGATGGAAATGAGCAACATAAGATTTGAAATAGTCTGTCAAAGCATAATTTTTAAAAGAGAGGATAAAGAAAGAACACTTGAAATATTTATTTGTGGGACCACTAAAACTACCAAAGTATAATTTGAAAAAAGTTAAAAACATGTTAAAAACATTCTTATATGTGATGGGCTGAATTACCTCCTGCCAAAATTCATATCTTGAAGCCCTAACCCCTCAAAATGTGACTGTCTTTGGACCAAGGGCCTTTGAAGAGGTGATTAAGGTAAAATGAGGCCATTAGGGTGGCTCCCATCCAATCTGACTGGTGTCTTTATGAGAAGAAGAAATTTGGACACACAGAGCTACACCAGAGATGCACACACACAGAGGAAGGGCCAAGTGAGGACCAAGCAAGAGGATAGCTATCTGCAATCCAAAGAGAGAGGCTTCAGAAGAAACCAAACTTGCCAACACCTTGATCTTGGACTTCTAGCCTCCATAACTGTGAGAAAATCATTCTCTGTTATTTAAGCTACCTAGTCTCTGGTATTGTATTTTGTTATGGCAGCCCAGGAAAAGTAATGCATCAAAGAAATGTAAATAAACATGTTACAAATTTATTAGGGGACTTCCCTGGTGGCTCAGTGGTTAAGAATCTGCCTGCCAATACACGGGACAGGGGTTCGAGCCCTGGTCCGGGAAGATCCCACATGCCACGGAGCAACTAAGCCCGTGCACCACAACTACAGATCCTGTGCTCTAGAGCCCATGAGCCACAACTACTGAGCCCATGGACCACAACTACTGAAGCCCGTGTGCCTAGAGCCCATGCTCCGCAACAAGAGAAGCCACCGCAATGAGAAAAGCCCGCGCACCGCAACGAAGAGTAGGCCCCTCTCTCTGCAACTAGAGAAAACCCGCGCACAGCAACGAAGACCCAACGCAGCCAAAAATCAATAAATAAAATTTTTAAAATGTATTAAACTCATTAAAGAGTCAATCAGCAGAACGATAAAGCTGGTTCAAAGAACATTTGAGGAACAGTATTTGTTGACACTGAAGAAAGACTTTTAGAATAAGATTGCTATATTAGATACAAAATTAGTTAATGTCCTACAGGACAATACAATCACTGGTTTGTTTCTCCCGGAAGGAAATCATTTTCATCTCTATCAGATAAAAATCTACAAATTAGCATTTAACTTCACAGAGACTATCCACAACTTCACAGAGTATCCACAAACAACAGTAATTAGTGTGTCGATAAAGGTACATTTACCCAGAGAATTAAATGATATCTGGGCAGTCCTGTTAGACAGTACTCTAGTGTGTTACTGAAAGGACACATACTCATATTTTTATGTTATTTTCAAGTTTTTTATCATCTTTATTAATGAATCAATGTAATTTACTACATCCTCTGTCATTTGTCTTTTGATTTTAGACAAAATTTAATTCAACTGGATTATTTTTGTTTTGTGTTAAGTTCCACTTTAGTCAACCCACTCTAGTGTGACTTATAATACTACCATCCTACTGAAGCTGCTCTGTACAAAGTTGCCAATGTTCTCTTTGTTTCCAAAGTTTTCTTCTCTGTTCTTGTGTTACTCCACTTCTTAGCTAACACTGCCACAATTCACCTTCTCCTTTTTTATAAATATCCTCTTCTCTTAGCATTTTTGCTACCACATTTACTTATATATCACTGGCCATGCTTTATTCTATAACATTTGTGCCTCTTGTATTCAAATTTTAAATATTGAAATAATTCCTCAGGGTGTTCTCTCCTTTCTATTCTCTATCTCCAATCTCAATCTACATGAGCTCATCCAATACCAATGTTTTAAATATCATCTACATTCTTAGGGCTCCATATTTTTTTATCTCTTACAAACCACTCTCCTGAGTTCCAGACTTGTATGTCAAATGGCCTACTAGATGTGTCAACTCAGATGCTTACTCTACCTCTCAAAGAGCTTTTGATACCCACTGCCCTGGCCCCAAATATTTCTCTTTTATTTTCCACAATAATATTAAACTGCACCAAAATTTCACTCAGCACAAGAGACAAGAACAAAACAAAACAAAAACAAACAAATAAAAATGCTGGGTACTGTCCTTCATTGGTCCTCATTCCTTACTCCTTGCATCCTGCATTCAATTTATCAGCAAGCTCCATGACTTTACTATCTAAAACATATTTCAAATCCATCCACGTCTCTTTATCTCCACTGAAAACTCACTTATTCTGGATGCCATTATCTACCACTCAGACTACTGAAATAACACTCCTGTGCCTACACTTGCTCAAATTCCATTCAATCTCCATACAGCAAATGCAGTAATGTCTTGAAATAAATATCTGATATGACATTCCCTTAATTAAATATTGAGTGGCTTCTTATTTAACTCTGAATGAAGTACAAAGTATTTCACCATTTCCCTGGTTCTAGTATATGTCCTCCAACACATTTCACACCATTCTCCTCTCAGTGTACTTCAATCACATTACTCACATGTATTCTTTGAACATGGCAAATGCTTTTCCATGTCAGTATTTTTGTACTTATTATTCCCTCTGTTTGAAATATGCTGCTTGCCCAGAACTGTGCAAGGGTTAGTCATTCTAATTCAAATATCAGATCATGAGGACCTCTTCAAATAAGCCTTTTCTGACCACCTTATCTAAGTTTTCCTGCATGTGCATGCAGTATCTATAAAAACATAAGGTGTCCTTCCTTCTTTTCACTTACTACAATGTGTAATTTCTCGCTGACTTGTGTGCTTCAGTGGATATTACAAAATTTTTGTCAAACATAACTTCTACCTTGCCAGCCTTCTGTATGATCTGAGCCTAATCTGCCAGCCTGGTGTTAGGATATAAAAGGAACTCAAAATGAAAGGAAACACAACCAGCCAGTGTTCTTAACCCTTTTTAGAATCCCTGAAGCAAAGGCTGCATAAAGGCCTTTGAGAGTTTTAGTAGACATTATGTTACTGCCTGAATTTATCCTATATATTGATGAGATCTTTGAGGATGAGGGGGTGCTTTTTACCACAAGGATTCACAGGGAAAAGACGATTACTCAGTTTTCTGTAGAGAGTATATATGAAAGAGAGATGTTGTCATTTATTTGCAAACTAAAGTTTACATGCTAAAGTGGAATACTACTGATTAGTTCAGAGGATATTTTCAAGGTGAGCCCTTTCAAATTTAAACTGTTAATACAGTGTATTCAGTGCTATGCAATGTTGCCATGACTCAGCATCTACCTTACCTGGGGAAAAAAGTAGAAGAGAACTCAATAAGCAAACCCACAGTAGTCAGAAGAAGTCAGAAGAGAAAAAAGTTCCTCTCAGTAGGAATGCTCAGGAGGCCTGTCAATGTCAAGGTAACTGTTTAAAGTACACTAGACATGAGTACGAATGAAGTGAGTGCTACACCAGCTACTACTGTACTCACTGAAAGGACCAGGCAAACAATTATGGTGGTGGTGATGGTGGTGGTGGTGTTTTTGTTTTACTTCAAATGTCTACTTCATGCTTCTGAGGACTGTGCATAACTGGATTTCCAGGATTAGATTAAACACTAGATTGTTGTGGTCCAAGAAAATGTTGAATGTATTTTCTGAGTTCAAGGGAAAAATCTTGAGTTATTCTTTTTACTCCCAAATCTAATTCCAGATAGAAGGCTTCCAGTAGGTCTTTATTGAATATGTCGGTCAGTATGTACAGATGAAAAGACGTAATGGGACCAGTATGAGGCACTTCTAGCTCATGCATACAGTGCAACAGAAAAAGGCATTAGTAGTTTCTCATACTGTATGTTGGTGTTTGGCAGAGCCTGAGACTTCCAGCGAGCCTCTGATGACAAGTAAATAATAGAGTGGAAATGTCAGCAATCTCACCCAATCAGAGGTAACCTTATCAGTTCAGAGGACAGTGATCTAACAGCACTACTACATGAAGAGGTGGCATCCCTCCACACTCAACCTTTAGTTCTGAAGCAGCATCATTTGAGCCATTAAACAGGTTCAGGAAGCCTCATTGGCAGATAATGGAGCTACAAAAGAAGAGGGAATTATTTCAGCAGAATGGGAAGGCCCTATATAATTTAAAAAGAAATTCTTGTAATATTTTGTCTGAAATAATATGAGCTGAATAAAGCTGGAAGAACACTGGCTACATGCTGCCTAACATGCAGAAGGCCACTAGAGAGTGGGGAGCTGGATCTGTTAGACAACAGAGCCAGTGTTTCCAAACACCATGTCCTATGCTGTTTTGTTTTGACTTTTCAGAGCTGAGTTAAAGACCAACTACTTAATTCAGTCCCAAATGGCCACATGTCTATGCTGACAAGCTTTATGACTGTCATATGAATAGGATTACATAATTTCAAAAGCTGAACTTCAGAACTTACAATACAAGTGTTATAGGAGAAAATAATATGTCTGACAACTATCCTTTTCTTTGTAACACTTTGTTTTTATTGTCACATTTCTCTGAATATAAAACATGTTTGCTACTTTCATGAGCCTTAAATGACAAAACTAAAAAAAACCAATTAACTGTAGAACTCTGTTATTTCATTAGTGAATGTAACAGAGACTGTGTTAAACAATACCTGGTTCTCCTGGTCTTCCTGGGCTTAGAGCTAGACTGTAAGTCCCAGCCTCTTGCAACTGGTAGGGCCATGTGTTTAGTTCTCACCAAAGAATGAGGGCAGAAATGTCATGTGTCACTTGCAGACTAAGATAGTAAAGAGAATCCAACTCTGTTCCCCCAAATGCATTTTGAGTCCTGGATCCCTGAGTCACCTGACCACAGTCACACTTGTTGGACTGTCATTTCAATGAACAATAAACTGCCATTTTGCTAATTTACTGACTTTTCCCTTTTTTTTTTTTTTACAACAGTTAGGGTACTCTGAAAAACCAGTGAAGATGTAATGTTTGTTCTGTTTTATTTGCTCAAGAAAAGGCTGGTTGAAGGTAAGAAGTAAATGCTACACGCTCGATGGTGAGCAGCATATACCACCCCTAAATGTGCCACTTTGGCATGTGGATTGTTTTGAGCTGAAGATAATTAAGACCCAGGAGACTCAGGAAAAGCTTTTTGCCTCTCCCTCAACTGCCTAAAATAATTTAGGTAGGGAGCTTGGCCCAGGAAAAGAGCTATTTTCAGAGAGAACTTTTTTATCTGAAAGACTTACCTGCATGGCAGGGCAAACATCTGATTACCAAACATCTGCTCTTCTTATCTTCCTGTGAATTGCCCTCCTCCCCTTTGAAACCCCAGGTCCCTATCCCACTTATTGGCTCAAGATAGCATATAAGCCTCAGTTGTTCGCCTGTCTTTGAGTCTCATGTCTTTGGGACTCCTGTACATACAAAATTTTTTTTTCTCCTGCTAATCCGTCTTATGTCAATTTGATTATTAGACCAGCCAAAGAACCTGGCTGGGAAGAAGGAAGAAGGTTTCTGCTCCTACATTCTAATTAAAAAGAAAGTATTATGTCTTGAAAAATTTTAGATAGGAGTTATTATGTTAAGATTCTATATTATTCTCTATATATGTTGATCTTAATGCCTGATATCAAGATGTAGAAAAGGTTTTGGTTGTGTGATTGTGTGTGTGTGTGTGTGTGTGCGTGTGTGTGCTTGCGTGAGCATTGGTTCATGCATCTACCTCATTGACTGGTATTTTCACTTTGTCCCACTCAATATTTTCAGTTTAAAATATATGGAAAATTGTAATCATCTGGGTTCTGATTCACTGCCACTACCAAGCAATTAACATTAATTTCTAAAATCATTATAACTACTTACTAAACATGATGACTCATTCAAAGTTACCTTTCTTATCTGCAGCATTATTTGGGAAGGGGATTTTCTGGGACACTATTCCAAAGTGTGTTTGGAGAATTTGTTAAGCCAGTCACACATTCACATTCTAAGGTCTCATTTTCAGTAGTCAATTGCCAGTATAAAAAAATACTATATACCAGTACAATGTAAAGTTTAAATAAATATCTTAAAATGAGCTTATTCATATGCCATATTTTCATCAGGTCTTTTTCTCCATTCAATGAATTATTTCCCTCTCAAGCCTTCAGTGTCAGGTGTGGGGCAAGACCATTTCACAGCCCACACCCCCTAAAAATCACTGGAAGAAAAGTGAGAAGGGGGAGAAACATTCAACTTGGCATTTATGAATATTAATATTAATACCACTAATCCTCCCCATTCATCTTGGGTCTGAAGTAGAAAAAACTGTTTCCATAGAAACAAAGCTTTTGGACAGTCACTTTGTCACTTCTCCCCTGCTAAGTGAATCAAGTCAAAATGGCATGAGAGGTCACGCCCCTTCGTAAAAATTAACATCGGAAACATGGGATGAATAAAATGAATTATTTTAAAACATTAGTTTATACATTTTGAATTCTTATTAACCAATAGTATATTGAGTTTCTAAAGTGTTAATAAACTGTTATTTTAAAATATTTAAATATCTGATTCAAATAATTTAGTTGATTATTACTGAAGACTGAAGATGGAAATTTCTAAGACTGAAGATGGAAATTTGTCCCAGTATTTCCTTTTAACAATAAGTACTATATCAATCAGCACCCTGAAAATTGAGATTAAAATATTTTTAAAATATATATAGTGGAGTGTCACTTAAATACTGATGTCAGTGTGTGCCTAACAATTGGGAGAAAACAGAAAGTAGAGAGGAGAGAGGGCAGTGATTTATGGTGTTGTAAAGGTGGATTTTATATATATAGGATTTACTGTTCTTTGTATCTTCGGGTGTGAGGATGAAAACTTTTTGTGTCAAGAAAGTAAGGCACCTAGAGGCTACAGCCTTATTTGTAGGCATCTGTTTTTCCTCAAAGCCATACGTGTCCTTGAAATCTTAATAATTTTATCTTGTCATCTGTTTGAGTAATTATCATGACATTAGAGTTCTTTTTTTTCCCTCAGTCCCAAATCTACTATTAACTGACTTTGCACCAGCAACTCATACATTCTGGGGAAGGTTTCCTGACTTTTCAGGTTTTGGTCTTGCCCTGGATTCTTTTAAAATTTTATTCCAGATCTAACATTTTAGGACGCCACGATGAGCTCCAGTGATCTCACCTTGGTAGACTATAGAATACAGAGGAGGGAGGGAGAAGAGAGGTGGTTTCCATTGATTGACCCAGGCAATGTTTTGCCTGGTCCTTTAATTTAAGTGTTTGCACCCACAGATAATGAGCATCTTTTTTGTTGTTGTTGTTGTTGTTTTTTCCGGTACGCGGGCCTCTCACTGCTGTGGCCTCTCCCGTTGCGGAGCACAGGCTCCGGATGTGCAGGCCCAGCGGCCATGGCTCACGGGCCCAGCCGCTCCGCGGCATGTGGGAACTTCCCGGACCGGGGCACGAACCCGTGTCCCCTGCATCGGCAGGCGGACTCTCAACCACTGCGCCACCAGGGAAGCCCTAATGAGCATCTTAATGTAAATTTCTAAGAAGGCTTTTACTGATAAATGAGATCACTAATGATAATAAAAAAAAAGAACAGCAACAGTAGAGGTTCACATTTATTTCTTTAGCCCTTAATCTCTCAGGCACCATGTTAAGGGCTTTGCATGCAATTAAAGCCCTTAATACTCATGAAATTCCTCTGTGGCAAACACTGTTGTTATCCCCAGTTTACAGAAGAGGAAATTTAGGCTTATTCCTGAAAAGTAGCAAATATTATAATCCAATGCTTGGAGAGGTTCAAGGTTTCCAAAAATATGAATTTAGGGGACCCTCAAAGGTATTACATTAAATATATTGTCATAATAAAAATCTTTCTAAATAAAATTTCTTTAAGACTTCAGCTTCACAAATAATTCTGTTTCACTGGCCCCAATCCCCCCCCTTTTTCCCTGATATACTCTGTGTGCTCAGGAAACCCTGTGACTTTGTCCTATTGTGCTGAATCCAGTTCTTTTTAGAGGTATTTCTATGCAAACTACATTTCTTGTTAAAGTTTCTAAGCAGCTTTTTTTTTTTTTGCTTCAATCTTATTGTATGTTATACTTTCAATCTCCCTGGTTTTATTTTTGAAAGTCTCAGCAAAATACTTATGTAACCTCTGCTCCAGGCCTTTTCACAAATTGTCAGGCTGCTAAAGGGCCCATTTTTCAAATTTCCCTCTTGCTATCTCAGTAAAATTGCTTCAATTTCCATTCAATACTTTGTGTAAGCCATAGACTTTCCTGAAGATTTCTGAAATTCCAAAGAAGCTTCTATTTTCATGGTAACCTCTGGTTTCTAACTTCAGCTTCTCAGTTTCTGGTTTGTCTTACTGTTACCAAACTCAGGTTTGGCTCTTCGCCACTCAAAAAGTCAATACTCGAGAGACAAGTGTTGGTTGGAAAAGGAAAGCTTGCTTTAATCAGGGAGCCAGCTACCTGGGGAGAAGGTGGACTTGTGTCCCAAAACCAACTCCAAAGATTCTGCTCAGCCATGAAATTTTTTGAAGGGAAAAGGGGAAATAATCTCAGTTAATTATTAAGGTAGGAGATCAGATTCTTTGTCATTTTTCCATTGCACGCAGACCTGCTGACTTCTTCTGATCTTCCGTTGGATACTATCTTGCCCCCATGGTCTGCCTGCAAATTTGCTAAGGGGGAAGCTGGCAGTAGAGAGTCAGTCATTCTTTAACTACTTACTTCTTCATTCTTACTCCTTCTAATCCAGGAAAGGAATCAACAGGTTAGGCAAGGCATTGCGTGCATTCAGTAGAGCAGAAGTCAGGAGTTAGGTTAAATGTTACCTAGTGATCTAATTTTTATAATTTAGGTCTGAGGAAAACAGACATGAACAAACAGAAAAGGAGGAAAAATTGCTACTTACATTACCACCCCTCCATGCTTGGCCACTCAGATTTTGTGAAGATTGGAGGATGATTATGAGGAGAGTGGTTGGATGGGGACTGACGTCATAGAACTTCAAAATAACTGAATATTGCAGATCTGTTTTATTAACTGTAATGTTGCTATACCACATCTGGGGAAATATCACTGGCTATCTATGCTCCTTAGCCTTACAGTAGGTTCCCAGGTTTTCAGGTTGCTACCCAACACTGGTGCCTTTTAAAGTAACTAACTTCTAATGGCATCTGGAAATCTTCAGCTTCACTGTGGAGAGTGGATTTATCAAGTTACATCTTCAGGAATGACGAAGGGAAAAAAAGGACTTGCACTTCAAACAATACTGGGAACCCCATGGGGCATTCTTAAATATATCAAGGAAGTTGAAAAGAGAGTAGAAGAGAGGAGGAAACAGGAATTCTCTCTAATCTGAGATTTGGAGGGCTCCAGTGTTATACTTGTAATGATGGGGGAGGTTGTTATTCACACACTAACTTTAAACTTGGCACATAAAAAATAACAAGTACAAATAAAATGACATACATTTTGACAAAACACAGCAAAGTGAATACTTAAAATTGGTGAAATTTGTTGTATGTAAATTACACATCAATGAAAATAACTTTTTAAATGACATGCAAATAAAAACTTATATTACCTCAAAACCAGATGTATTTGTCAGGTTCCTCCAGAGAAACAGAAGCAGTAAGATATAAGAAATTGGCTCCTGTGATAATAGAGGCTGTATGCAATCATGCTATATGCAAGCTAGAGACCCAGGAAAGCTGATGCTACTGTTCAGCCTAGTGTGAAGGCCTGATAAACAGGAGTAAATCCCAGTCCAAAGGTTTGGAGAAATGAGATGAGATGTCCCAGCACAGTGAGACAGGAAAAAAGTGTGGAATTACTCTTTCCCCAGCCTTTTCTTCTATTCAGTCCCTCAAGGGATTGGATGCTGCTCAATCACATTGGAGAAGGCAATTTAATTTTCTGAGCCCACTAATTCATATGCTAATCTAATTTTGAAACACCCTCATAGATACACCCAGAAATAAAGTTTAATCTGAGCACTATGTGGCCAGTCAAGTTGACACATAAAACTAACCATCACAAGTTCACCCCTTGTCAATTAAGCACCTATATGCATCTCCTTAAACCCTACTTTATCTCCAAATAAAGACAAACCAAGGTCATAATTCAGCCTAGCCTGATACAACTATCCTGCTTACAACTGAAAATTTACTCTTCCCCAGGAGAGGAGGTTGTCTTGAATGATGTTTACTCTCCTTGGTATCCCATAATTTTATAGCTATTATGTAAAATTAGCAATACTTAAATACTATGATATAAAATCAATGTATCTTGTGTTACATGATAAGGGAGAAAAAGAGTAAAGAAAAAAGCAGAAGGAAACCAAACACACACACAAACATATTCATAGCAAAATAAGTAGGAAACGCTCATGATGATTACAGTCCTGCCTGTAACTGGTCATGTGGCCATAGCTGGTATTGTGACTAAATTTTTCGACTACTCGTTCTGTATTCCCTTACCCCATGGCCAGTCAAGTTGACATATAAAATTAACCATCATACTAAGGTTGGAAAGGAATGAGTCCAAACCCAACTTGAATTATCCCATTGATTGAAAATAATGAATGGCAATTTCAAAGTTCTAAGAGAAATCATAGGGGTTCTATGTGGGAAAAAAGAAATGAATCGATAAATTCTTGTTTAATTGACAATAAGCTTTTTGCGTTGCTGAATGTAATGTCTGTTCATGGTAGAAAGCTCTAAAAATTATAAACAAAATTTAAAAATCACTCATAAGCCGTCATTTCTGAGTTAATTCACATTCATATTTAATATTTAAAGAACTTCTAGTCATTTTTCTTATGAATTGTCTTAACTATATTATGTATTTTCTCTAATATTATATTACAGTCATCTTAAGGAATATAAATATTTTTAAATGCAATTTTTATGTCTGTATAACATAATATCCATTCTGTGGATAAAATATTTTGACCATTCCTTTATTTTGATCACTGTGCCTTCATTAAAAAAATATTATAAGATATGCTACAATCAATACCATAATATATAAATTTTTCCTGTATATCTGCTCATTTCTCTTTTTCCTTTTTTTCTTTTTTTCATTTTTTCTTTTTCAGCTGCACCTTGTGCAGCTTGCGGGACCTTAGTTCCCCAACCAGGGATGGAACCCAGGACCCTGGCAGTGAGAGTACCAAGTCCTAACCACTGGAATCTGGAAAATTCCCAGTTCATTTCTTCAGGTCTAGACTTTGAGTTCATGCATCAGTAGCTATGAATTTTTCTTAAAGTACAGACTGTAGATTTCCAGAAAATGTTCCATTTTAAACTCTCTGCTGCACTGTATACAACTGTCTAAACTATCACAGTTTCAGTTGTAATGACTATTAGACATTTTGTTTTTATGTTGGTACTCTGATAGCTTAGAACGATCAGAATTGTTGTTGTTGTTTTCATTTTCAGTTGTTTAACTAGTTAAGAGTTTAAAACATGTTCGTGTGTAATGATGAATATATCAGAATCTTAGAGCCTTAGTGGTCATTTTGTCCAACCTCCAATATAAGTATAGGCAGTCATCCCTTTGTATTTGCAGGGAATTTGTTCCAGGACCACCATGGATACCAAAATCTGTGGGTGCTCAAGTCCCTTATACAAAATGGTGACGTTCTCTCCTTCAACTAACACACCATTGTAAAGCAATTATACTCCAATAAAGATGTTTAAAAAAATGGTGTAGTCCTCCATATTCATGGTTGGTTCAATCCATGGACTTGGAATTCCCAGATATGGAGGGCCGACTGTATACAATTCAAATTTAGAAAACTCCTGGTTATATGGAGCTCATTACTTCCTATCATATAATAATTAAATGATATAATTTGATCTGGAGCTATGTTCAATTAGGAAAGCACCACCAGTAAAAAAAATTACTTAGAAATTGTGGAATCTTCCAAAATTGAATGAAGATCAGTATCAATGATGCAGGCTCTCTTGATGCAATACCTGTCATTCCATGTGCAGATTCAGTGTGTGATAAAAGTATTCAAAATGATTAGAATAAGCACATATAAAAATGGCATCAAGTTGAAAATAAAACAAAAATTGTTACTTGAGTTTAAAAGAGACTATTAAAAAGGAATTAAGAATTTCAGTGTTGAGTAAGTTCACATGGAGAACAATTTCAACCATCTTTCATGCTATTCTACAAAGTCATAGCTCACTTGAGAATAAGTGTTGAGGGAGGATCCAATCTCCCAATATTGTAGAAAAAGTGTGAACACCTTGGAACCAGGTAGTCCTAGGTTTAAATCCTGCTATTTACTGCTCATGTGACCTCAATTTCTATAAATCTTGGTTTGTTTTTCAATAAAATGAAGAAAATATTATTTTTGGACTGCTATTAAAATTTAAAGGGATAACATACATAAATATCACAGTGCCTGGCTTATAGTAACTGCTGAAAAAATGTTAGATCTCTTTTCTACCACCCTTCCCCGTTTAGAAACACCAATTTTGTTTTACAGATATCTTGTGAACAATTTAGTATTCTAGGATTGTCTATCTTGTAGCTCCCTTTGCTCTCTGGATGTATAAAATTGCATTCTCTGACAGTCCTCAACAAAGGACTGGGTTGGTTGTCTTCTGGATCTCCCTCCATAGCCTCTTACCTTTTTTTTTTCTTATTTCTGCTGCTTACAGTGATGTCCCGTCACTCTAGATTTCTCAAGAAGCCCTCTCTAATCACCTGTACCCTGGATTAATTGTATCTGTATTTTAAGTTTGTTCAACATCTCTCTCTATGGGTTTTATCACCATGAAATGCTGTCTTTTAATACAAGGTGTCTTTCCTTGGATTGTAACTGTTTGAAGGGCAAGAATTCAAGTTAACAAGCATTTCTAATGAGGACATTTTATTTGTCATTCAGTAAGCTCAGTGCTTTAGGAGACAGGCAAATTAATTCAAGTACTGATAAAATTAGGAAGACAGATAGCCAAAAGTTTATGATTTTAAAAATTAATACAAATGACATGTGAGTTAAAAAGTAATATGCAAATTCAAAAAAAGGCAAAGTATAGTCATATTCACTGTTTCACTTGACATAAGCCAAGACTGTAAAAGGCCCATTCCCAGTTGGAATACGTTCTCAATCAAGGACAGAACATAAAATAGCTAACTGAAATACTTTTACTCCTTTTTTCTCAAGTTTGATTGCCTTTTAGATTTATTTTTCCAAAAAGAAAGTGATTGTTTAAACTGACTCAAAATCATACTGCTTTGCACCCTGAGTCATTGTTGCAGAAATAGACAAGGAGATGGTAAGTTGTAGTTTTTTTAAGGGGAAAAAGCGGATCCTTCTTTTGATGATGAATGAATATTGTAGTTAGTTTATGATGCTCAAAGTCTTGTGAAAACAAAGTGTGAGCACTGGAAATTTCAGAACCACTTGATAATCAATGTTGCATACATCCTGTTGCTTATGGAAAAGTAACTGCCATTACCATTGTAATTTGGTGAAGATTGTGAAGGGAAAGTCTGAGTATAAAAATAAATCTGAAGGATTACTATTTGATCTTGGACATAGAGCATCTAGTTTAAAGTGGCACAGAAACAAGAGCAGTTCATTTTGTACACTTTTTGGAATTACAGGTTAGCCCAATAAATAAGGTTGAGACACGGAACCATGCTTCAAATCTAGGATGACTTAAAGATAAGATAAAATAAATTTCATTTAAACAAGAAAGAAATCAAATCATTTTCTAAAGAGAAATATCATACCAGAATGTTCTAAAATCATAGAACTTATTGAAGAATCTTTAATAGAAACTCACAGGTCATTTCTTGCTTTAAAATAAATTCACTCCAATGGAAGTCATTTGCAGAAATTATTTGTAGGGAGAGTGTATTACTTTTCTACTGCTGCTACAAACTTAGAAACTTAAAACAACATAATTTATTAACTTATACTTCTGTAGCTTGGAAGTCTGATAGAGGTCTCATCAAGCTGAAATCTATGTCTCAGCAGGACTGCATTCTTTCCTAGTGGCTCTAAGGGAGAATCAATTTCCTTGTTCATTCAGGTTTTGGCAGAATTCAATTCCATGTGATTGTAGGACCTCCTTTCCTTGTTGGCTGTCAGATGAAGGTTATTCCCAGCTTCTAGAGGCTGCCATAATCCTGGGCTCATGGTCCCCTTCCTTCATCTCAGGATGGAAACAGCAAGTTGAGTCTCGCACATTTTGAATCCCTCCTGCCCTTGCTTCCATTGTCTAGTCTCTCTGACCCATTCTTCTAACTTCCTGTTCCACTTTTAAGGACTCATGATTACATTGGGACCACTTGAATAATGCAAAATTATGCCCTATCTCAAGGTGCTTAAAGTCTTTAAAATCCCTTTTGACAATTAAGGTAACATATTTACAGGTTCTGGGGATCAGGAAGTGAACTTTTTTTTTTTTTTTTTTTTTTTTTTTTTAGGCGAGAGCATTATTCAACCTGCCTACCACAGAGAGATAAAAAGATACCTGAGGGTCTCCCTTCATTTTTTCCTAAATTGGTAAGTGGGCATTTCAGAAGCTTTATTGGTCACAGAATTTGAGGAGATAAGTTAATGCTTGCAAATGATCTACTTGTGAGGTTCAGGGTGGTTGATATGCCTTTGAATTTTGATATGAAATCAATTTCTCTGTTGTTTATTCTTAAAACCATAGTTGGATTAATGTGGAGGGGGTGTGGCAGGGGGGAAGAGAGAGGTGGATGACATGGCTTTTCCTAAAGCTCCCAATTCAGGATTTTACTTTTCTTTCTGAAAACTTCTCCATAGCTACAACAAATTGGGAAACAAATGCTTCAGATACAAATGACTAGTCTGTGAGTATGTTTGTTTATGGTGGCTAATAGAATTTGACAACTTTAGGTTCAGATATTATTTGGTCAGAGAACCTAGTTTTGTTTTAAAAAGTTAAAAATAACTCCATTTCTGAACATGTGACACTAGTTGAGAAGCAAATTACATGTTTGACTATATTTGTCTCCAAGATGCAGCTTGACTTACAGTGTGGATTGAATGACACTATATCTACATTTGAATTAGGAATGAGTAGTTATATTGATCCATAACAAAACAAGGGCTTGTTTGTTTTCCTAATTTGTCTACTGGAATTAGGTACTAAATAGTCATACATTATCAGTTGTTGAATCTGTCAAGGAAAATAGTTTTTATAGGTGTGTATTAATAGGCACTCACTGGAGAAATATTATGTTTCCTCTGTAACAAACGTAATTTTTTAATATAATGCTTATTAAGGGGTAAAAATTATTATTGGGTTGTGCCTAGTCATGTCAAGAAAACCTGTAGTTGAAAAGTAGTTATAGTAAGGACTTACACTAGTTTTAGAAAAAAATCAATATTTAAACTTGAACATGGATTTTGCAAACTGGTATCTGAAATGAATCTTATTTCAACATATAGTAGTTTCAGCAAAAATAAATGTTACTCTTCATGTAATAGTGAGTAATAGAAGGCTGTAATTATACTATGCACCTATGTCCTTCAAAATCTAAATTTCGTAGGTGCTTTCTATGAATCATCTAACCAAAAAGAAAAGAAGAAAAAGAAGAAAAGGCACGAGGCCTCGAAATGCATTTTTCTTGAATCTCAGCAATATATCAACTAGGTTTCTAGAACCATTATGCTAATACTAGTTAGTTAAATGGCTCATTTTGGGTTGTTCTCTTAGTGACAGAAAAATTAATCTCATTAAATAATTGAACTTCAAAGACAGTTGATCCTCGCAATGATAACCTAACTTTAGCATCTCTTGTAGTGATCAAAAGGAGAACAGAGAATCTCAAAAAATATGGATTATTTACTTTCTCCTTGTCCAAGAAAGGAATAAGAAAGAAAAGAGAATATATCTAATCTGCAATGCATATTAGAAATTACAGTATGAAAAATTTGTTCAGAATAATTCCCTTCCATAGATTGTCAGAAATAGTACATTTGAATGGGTTCTCTGAAAATCAAGTTCAAGAAGTTTCTTGTAATTGCAATACTAGTAGAAAAGCCATTGCTAGCTGATGCTTAGAGACATATTATCTGGAGAAGCATTCTGTACTTCTCAGCTGAATCTGCACCACTGGTTTGAGATCTGTGACTTTTTCTGCTTTTTAAAATAACTGAACTCAAAGGACATTTAAACTTAGTACAAGCCACAGAATACACAATGAAATATTAGGTTAATATACTTATAGTAGTACCCAGAACCCCTGTAGTCTAGTTTTAGTTTGGCTTGACAAAACGTAGATGAGTTTGACAACTTTTTTTTCATTCAGATAAAAATATTTAGTTTACTTTGCCATTGTTATTTACTGTTGATATCTGTTGAGGCCACTATAATTAGAGGTGGTTGATATCTAAATGGACATTACTCGTTAATGTAATGTACAATGTTGTTATTGTTAAGGGAAAAGCATACTTAAAATTAGTCTAAGTATCTTTCTTTTTTTTTAATTTTTAAAATTCTTTTTATTTTTTGCTGTGTGAATATACTAATGACTTAAATAGAAAATCCTTCATGCTTGGTAGTAAATTGTATATAAGTACGTTTACATTGTGAAAGGTTAATAACACATTGTGATGGGGAAAAAACTTCCACGACTCCTGTCCTTTTCTCATTACTCTCTACAAAGCTAAACGTTACAAAGATTTTAGAGTCCAGTTTTTAATGTACATGTATATATTTCTATATCTATTGTTTTTGTTTTAAACAAATAGGATTACCTAGTACCTTTCTTAAATAAGTGTTTTATACTTAAACATCCCCCCACCTCAGTGTAGGTTATAACCAAAGGAGTTGCACAAATATCAACACCAACTCGAGCATACACTCTCCACTATCATAATTTTTTTTTTTTTTTTGCGGTACGCGGGCCTCTCACTGTTGTGGCCTCTCCCGTTGCGGAGCACAGGCCCCGGACGCGCAGGCCCAGCGGCCATGGCTCACGGGCTCAGCCGCTCCGCGTCATATGGGATCCTCCCGGACTGGGGCACGAACCCACGTCCCCTGCATCGGCAGGCGGACTCTCAACCACTGCGCCACCGGGGAAGCCCAATCATAATATTTTAACCATAAAGACTTATGCTTTTGTCTATCTTTTAGACTTACATAAAAACAAAGAGAGGGTTTCCTGTTTCACATGTAAGGAGCTTAGAAGTCATCACTCCATCCTAACAAGTAAAAGCTGAACAGACTGAAAAATCAACAACTCTTCTTGAATTTATGAGTGGGAGGACTCAGGGCAAACTGCTGCCCCAAGATTGGAGGGAGAAAGAAATGAGTAGAGGGAGTCACAGCTGACTAAATCAGAGAGTCTCGAGCAGAAAACTGCCCTGGGAACCAGTGCTGAAGTAGGAAAAACTGAACTGTAATTGACAGATTGCTGGAGGCTCAGTGTGGACAATTCTGAGAGTTTAAAAACTCCAGGGGGACCTAGTCATAAAGGGGTCCCACAATATTATGAGATTTATATCCAGGAGTTTGGTCAGGTTCCCACAGTAAATATCAGAGATATACCCTCCTGCTTGTGGCAGGAGGAGGGGTAAAGGAGCCATTTTGAAATATGCCAGAGTACTCTGTTATTCTTAACAAGGCCTGTCCTCAGTAGAAAGAAACTAGTTAACCAGAGCCTAACTTGCTGGCATAACATCAGAGCCTAATTGACCTGGGGAAAGGGAAACAGCCAATTCTAGTCCACTCTAGGTACCCTGTTCTACCTAAGGGGGGAGAAAAAAAGGGAGAAACTTTTCTAAGTTCACAGTCCAGAGGCACAGCTTCATTAAAGACTGAAACCTGATCCTAGGTATCCCCCTACACCTCACCACTACATTATTAAAGGCCTATGTATACCAGTTTCTTTTACTCAGTATATCATGTTTGGCTACCGCCCAAAAAATTGCAAAGCATACTAAACGGGAAAAAAGTACAATTTGAAGAGACAGTAAACGTTAGAATCAGGCATGGCAGAGATACTGGAATATCAGACCAGGAATTTAAAACCATTATGATTAATATGCTAACTACTCTAATGGATAAAGTAGACAAGATGCAAGAACAGATGGGCAACGAAAGTAGAGAGATGGAAGCCCTAAGAAAGAACCAAAAATAAATGCTGAAGGTCCAAAACAAAACAAAAAAAACTGTAACAGAAATGAAGAATGCCTTTGATAAGTTTATTTATTTATTTGTAAACATCTTTATTGGAGTATAATTGCTTTACAATGCTGTGTTAGTTTCTGCTTTATAACAAAGTGAATCAGTTATACATATACATGTGTCCCCATATCTCTTCCCTCTTGCGTCTCCCTTCCTCCCACCCTCCCTATCCCACCCCTCTAGGTGGTCACAAAGCACTGAGCTGATCTCCCTGTGCTATGCGGCTGCTTCCTACTAGCTATCTATTTTAGGTTTGGTAGTGTATATATGTCCCTGCCACTCTCTCACTTTGTCCCAGCTTACCATTCCCCCTCCCCGTGTCCTCAAGTCCATTCTCTAGTAGGTCTGTGTCTTTACTCCCGTTTTGCCCCTAGGTTCTCCATGACCATTTTTTTTTTTTTAGATTCCATATATATGTGTTAGCACACGGTATCTGTTTTTCTCTTTCTGACTTACTTCACTCTGTATGACAGACTCTAGGTCCATCCACCTCACTACAAATAACTCAACTTCGTTTCTTTTTATGGCTGAGTAATAATCCATTGTATGTATGTGCCACATCTTCTTTACCCATTCATCTGTTGATGGACGCTTAGGTTGCTTCCATGTCCCGGCTGTTGTAAATAGAGCTGCAATGAACATTTTGGTACATGACCATTTTCAAATTATGGTTTTCTCAGTGTATATGCCCAGTAGTGGGATTGCTGGGTCGTATGGTAGTTCTATTTTTAGGAGCTGTTTGTATATTTTGGAGATTAATCCTTTGTCCGTTGTTTCGTTTGCAAATATTTTCTCCCATTCTGATGGTTGTCTTTTCATCTTGCTTATGGTTTCCTTTGCTGTGCAAAAGCTTTTAAGTTTCATTAGGTCCCATTTGTTTATTTGTGTTTTTATTTCCCTTTGTCTAGGAGATGGGTCAAAAAGGATCTTGCTGTGATGTCATAGAGTGCTCTGCCTATGTTTTCCTCTAAGACTTTGATAGTGTCTGGCCTTACATTTAGGTCTTTAATCCATTTGGAGTTTATTTTTGTGTATGGTGTTAGGGAGTGTTCTAATTTCACTTTTACAGGTAGCTTTCCAGTTTTCCCAGCACCACTTATTGAAGAGGCTGTCTTTTATCCACTGTATATTCTTGCCTCCTTTATCAAAGATAAGGTGACCATATGTGCGTGGGTTTATCTCTGGGCTTTCTATCCTGTTCCA
>NC_041234.1:17730352-17731157 GCF_002837175.3 Physeter macrocephalus | reverse complement strand
CTGTGAAAAATGCCAGTGGTAGTTTGATAAGGATTGCATTGAATCTGTAGATTGCTTTGGGTAGTATAGTCATTTTCACAATGTTGATTCTTCCAATCCAAGAACATGGTCTATCTCTCCATCTGTTTGTAACATCTTTAATTTCTTTCATCAGTGTCTTATACTTTTCTGCATGCAGGTCTTTTGTCTCCTTAGGTAGGTTTATTCCTAGATATTTTATTCTTTTTGTTGCAATGGTAAATGGGAGTATTTTCTTAATTTCACTTTGAGATTTTTCATCATTAGTGTATAGGAATGCCAGAGATTTCTGTGCATTAATTTTGTATCCTGGTACTTCACCAAATTCATTGATTAGCTCTAGTAGTTTCCTGATAGCATCCTTAGGTTTCTCTATGTGTATTATCATGTCATCTGCAAACATTGAGAGCTTTACTTCTTTTCTGATTTGGATTCCTTTTATTTCTTTTTCTTCTCTGATTGCTGTGGCTAAAACGTCCAAAACTATGTTGAATAATAGTGGTGAGAGTGGGCAACCTTGACTTGTTCCTGATCTTAGTGGAAATGGTTTCAGATTTTCACCATTGAGGACGATGTTGGCTGTGGGTTTGCCATATATGGCCTTTATTATATTGAGGAAAGTTCCCTCTTTGCCTACTTTCTGCAAGGTTTTTATCATAAATGGGTGTTGAATTTTGTTGAAAGCTTTCTCTGCATCTATTGAGATGATCATATGGTTTTTATTCTTCAATTTGTTAATATGGTATATCACGTTGATTGATTTGCATATATTGAAGGATCCTTGCAT
>NC_041234.1:17727328-17728944 GCF_002837175.3 Physeter macrocephalus | reverse complement strand
ATTTTTTACAGATTTTTTCCTGTAATTGATATCTAGTCTCATAGCATTGTGGTTGGAAAAGATACTTGATACAATTTCAATTTTCTTAAATTTACCAAGTCTTGATTTGTGACCCAAGATATGATCTATCCTGGAGAATATCCCATGAGCACTTGAGAAGAAAGTGTATTCTGCTGTTTTTATATGGGATGTCCTATAAATATCAATTAAGTCCATCTTGTTTAATGTATCATTTAAAGCTTTGTTTCCTTATTTATTTTCATTTTGGATGATCTGTCCAGTGGTGAGAGTGGGGTGTTAAAGTCCCCTACTATGAATGTGTTACTGTAGATCTCCCCTTTTATGGCTGTTAGTATTTGCCTTATGTGTTGAGGTGCTCCTATGTTGGGTGCATAAATATTTACAATTGTTATATCTTCTTCTTGGATCGATCCCTTGATCATTAGGTAGTGTCCTTCTTTGTCTCTTGTAATAGTCTTTATTTTAAAGTGTATTTTGTCTGATATGAGAATTGCTACTGCAGCTTTCTTTTGATTTCCATTTGCATGGAATATCTTTTTCCATCCCCTCACTTTCAGTCTGTTTGTGTCCCTAGGTCTGAAGCGGGTCTCTTGTAGACAGCATATCTATGGGTCTTGTTTTTGTATCCACTCAGCCAGTCTCTGTCTTTTGGTGGGAGCGTGATCCTCCCAGTCCGGGGCGCGAACCCGGTTCCCCTGCATCGGCAGGCGGACACACAACCACTGCACCACCAGGGAAGCCCCTGTAGGTCTTTTCCTTCTCTTGTGTTTCTTGCCTAGAGAAGGTCCTTTAGCATTTGTTGTAAAGCTGGTTTGGTGGTGCTGAACTCTCTCAGCTTTTCTTTGTCTGTAAAGGATTTAATTCCATCAAATCTGAATGAGATCCTTGCTGGGTAGAGTCATCTTGGTTGTAGGTTTTTCTCCTTCAGCACTTTAAATATGTCTTGTCACTCCCTTCTGGCTTGGAGAGTTTTTGCTGAAAGATTAGCTGTTAACCTTATGGGGATTCCCTTGTGTGTTATTTGTTGTTTTTCTCTTGCTGCTTTTAATATGTTTTCTTTGTATTTAATTTTTGATAGTTTGATTAGTATGTTTCTTGGTGTGTTTCTCCTTGGATTTATCCTATATGGGACTCTCTGTGCTACCTGGACTTGATTAACTATTTCCTTTCCCATATTAGGGAAGTTTTCAACTATAATCTCTTCAAACATTTTCTGTCCCTTTCTTTTTCTCTTCTTCTTCTAGGACCCCTGTAATTCGAATGTTGGTACATTTAATGTTGTCCCAGAGGTCTCTGAGACTATCCTGAGTTTTTTTCATTCTTTTTTCTTTATTCTGCTCTGCAGTAGTTATTTGCAGTAATTTATCTTCCAGGTCACTTATCCGTTCTTCTGCCTCAGTTATTCTGCTATTGATCCCTTCTAGAGTATTTGTAATTTCATTTATTGTGTTGTTCATCATTGCTTGTTTCCTCTGTAGTTTTTCTAGGTCCTTGTTAAATGTTTCTTGCATTTTCTCTATTCTGTTTCCAAGATTTTGCATCATCTTTACTATCATTATTCTGAATTCTTTTTCAGGTAGACTGCCTATTTCCTC
>NC_041234.1:17725985-17727051 GCF_002837175.3 Physeter macrocephalus | reverse complement strand
TGGTTCAGTGGGTTGTGTAGGCTTCCTGGTGGAGGGGACTAGTGCCTGTGTTCTGGTGGATGAGGCTGGATCTTGTCTTTCTGGTGGGCACGTCCACGTCTGGTGGTGTGTTTTGGGGTGTCTGTGGCCTTATTATGGTTTTAGGCAGCCTCTCTGCTAATGGGTGGGGCTGTGTTCCTGTCTTGCTAGTTGTTTGGCATAGGGTGTCCAGCACTGTAGCTTGCTGATCGTTGAGTGAAGCTGGGTCTTGGTGTTGAGATGGAGATCTCTGGGAGATTTTCGCCGTTTGATATTACGTGGAGCTGGGAAGTCTCTTGTGGACCAGTGTTCTGAACTTGGCTCTCCCACCTCAGAGGCACAGCACTGACTCCTGGCTGGAGCACCAAGAGCCTTTATTCCACACAGAAAAAGAGGAAAAGGGGAAAAAATAATGGATCTTGCTCTCAAAGTCCACCTCCTCAATTTGGGAAGATTCGTTGTCTATTCAGCCATTCCACAGATGCAGGGTACATCAAGGTGATTGTGGAGTATTAATCCACTGCTCCTGAGGCTGCTGGGAGAGATTTCCCTTTCTCTTCTTTGTTTGCACAGCTCTGGGGATTCAGCTTTGGATTTGGCCCAGCCTCTGCGTGTAGGTAGCCTGAGGGCGTCTGTTCTTCGCTCAGACTGGACGGGGTTAAAGGAGCAGTTGATTCGGGGGCT
This sequence comes from Physeter macrocephalus, assembly GCF_002837175.3. NCBI lineage: Eukaryota > Metazoa > Chordata > Mammalia > Artiodactyla > Physeteridae > Physeter > Physeter macrocephalus. The sequence goes on along the minus strand of NC_041234.1, from coordinate 17,726,349 downwards.
CTGGCTCACTCAGGCCGTGGCTAGGGAGGGGCACGGAGTGCAGGGCGAGCCTGCGGCAGCAGAGGCTGCCATGACATTGCAGCAGCCTGAGGCGCGCTGTGCGTTCTCCTGGGGAAGTTGTCCCTGGATCACGGGACGCTGGCAGTGGCGGGCTGCACAGGCTCCCGGGAGGGGAGGTGTGGAGAGTGACCTGTGCTCGCACACAGGGTTCTTGGTGGCGGCAGCAGCAGCTTTAGCGTCTCATGCCCGTCTCTGTGGTCCGCGCTGATAGCCGTGGCTCGCGCCCATCTCTGGAGCTCCTTTAAGCGGCGCTCTGAATCCCCTCTCCTCGCGCACCAGGAAACAAAGAGGCAAGAAAAAGTCT
>NC_041234.1:17681574-17725954 GCF_002837175.3 Physeter macrocephalus | reverse complement strand
TCCGCCACCCGCAGTCTCCGCCCGCAAAGGGGCTTCTAGTGTGTGGAAACCTTTCCTCCTTCACGGCTCCCTCCCACTGGTGCAGGTCCCGTCCCTATTCTTTTGTCTCTATTTATTCCTTTTTCTTTTGCCCTACCCAGATTCGTGGGGAGTTTCTTGCCTTTTGGGAGGTCTGAGGTCTTCTGCCAGCGTTCGGTAGGTGTTCTATAGGAGCATTTCCACGTGTAGATGTATTTCTGATGTATCTGTGGGGAGGAAGGTGATGTCCGCGTTTTACTCTTCCTCCATCTTCCCGCCCCTCCCCCGCAAGCCTCATTTCTTTGGTACCCATGTTATAACATGTGATACATGTTGGGAGGGAAGTGAATTTCTTCCTTATTATGCATGGAATAATGCTTCTGTGACAATTCAATGTCCCTACTGTAAGATGCATCTTGAGTTGTTGTCCTTAGCATAGATATCAGAATTGTGAATGACAACATTTTCAGCAGAGACGTCAGAAAATCAAATTCATGTGGTTTCCCATGTAATGGGAATTGATAATATAGCTGGAGTGATCAAGTGATTTCCATAGTTAGCATTTTCATAAGCACAGGTATAAGACCTTTCTTGTAGTATCCTTGTCTGGCTTTGGTATCTGAGTAATTCTGGACTCATAAAATGAGTTTGGAATTTTTTCCTGGTTTTCAGTTTTTGAAGATTTTCAGAAGGATTGGCATTAATTATTCTTTAAATGTTTGGTGGAATCCACCAGTCAAACCATCTGGTCCTGGGCTTTTCTTAGTTGGGATGTTTTTGGTTACTGCTTAAATCTCCTTACTCATTATTAGTCTGTTCAGGTTTTCTATTTCTTCATGATTCTGTCTTGATAGGTTGTATGTTTCTAGGAATTTATCCATTTTTCTAGGTTATCCAATTTGTTAGCATATAATTTGCACAGTAGTCTGTTATCCTTTGTGCTGGGTTGGTCAAAAGTTTCGTTTGGGTTTTTCCACAATATGCTTTTCCACAAGATGTTACAGAATGTTTTTCTAATCTCTATTTCATATATATCAAAAATAGACAAGTGGGGTGACATCAAACTAAAGGGAACTATCAGAGTTAAAAGGCAAACTATGAAATGGGAGAACGTATTTGAAAACCATATGTCTGATAAGGGATTAATTTCCAAAATATACAAGGAATTCCTACAATGCAATAGCAAAAAAAAAAAAAAGACAAAGGACTTGTATAGACATTTCTCCAAAGAAGACTTACAAATGGCCAACAAGTATATGGAAAGGTATTCAAATTCACAGCATCACTAATCATCACAGAAATGCACATAAAATCCTCAAGAGATATCACCTCACACCTGCTACAGATGGCTGTTAACAAAACAAACAAACAAACACACAAAAAAACCCAAAAGATAATAACTGTTCGCAAGGATATAAGAAATTGGAACCCTGTATTCTGTTGGTAGGAATGTAAAATGGTTCAGCCACTATCAAAAACAGTGTAAAGTTTTCTTGATAAATTAAAAACAGGACTACCATATGATCGTTAATACCACTCCTGGGTATCTATCTAGAAGAGTTGAAATCAGGATCTTGAAGAGATATCTGCACTCCAGTGTTCATTGCAGCATTATTTGCAATAGCCAAAACATGCAAGAAGCCCAGATGTCCATCAACAAATGAACAGATAAAGAAAGTGTGGTATATATACAATGGAATATTATTCTGCCTTAAAAAAAAGGAAATCCTACCATTTGCAACAAATGGAATGGACTTGGAAGACATGGTGCTGAGTGAAATAAGTCAGTCATACAAGGATAAATACTGCTTGATCCTACTTATATGAGGTATCGAAAATAGTCAAACTCATAGAAGTACAGAATAGAATGGTAGTTGCCAGAGGATAGGGAAGGGAGAAACGGAGACTTACTGTTCAATAGGTATAAAGTTACAGTTATGCTAGATGAGTACGTTTTAGAGATCTACTGTAAAATGTAGTGCCTATAGTTGGCAATACGGTATTGTGCACTATAATCTTGTTAAGAGGAGCGATCTCATGTTAAGTGCTCTTGCTACAAAGGAAAAAACAGCAAGGGGACACAAGAAATCGTTTGGAGGTGCTGGAAATATTTATTACCTTGACTGTGGTGATGGTATCAAACATATATTCATAGATCCAAACACAAAAATGTGTAAATTAAATATGTGCATTTTTGTATATTAAGTATGCCTCAATAAAGCTGAAAAAAATTCTATTGCCTATTGCTTTTAAAATGTGGGAAGTCAATTAATCTATAGGGGTTATGTAAAAGCTCTGTACGTGTACCGTGCAAAGCTGTTTATGTTGTTTTCTTAAAACTTTCAGTAAATTTTCCTAATGTTTTTCTACTTTGTCAAATTCTGAGTCTTGAGCATTCAGGGAGTTGTAGTGACAAGAAAACATGGGAACGGAAAAGAGATGCACCAGGTAACGCCTCTCGAGTGTTTGGTGTATTGTTCATTTTTCTGGTTAAGCAAGAACATTGTCTGTCTTCACTATCTCTCAGAACTAATGATTGCCATTTTATATAAATTTGTAAATAGTCTAGTAAGATGCTTACTTGTGTCTCAGAGGCAGACTGCATGACTGCCCAAACCTCAGCCTTTACAACTACTTACGTCCTTTAACTCTGAACAGCTGGATGGGAACACAGAAACTGGCAAGCAGCCACTGATTCCCCTTGAAGCCCCAATGAAAACAATACCACAGCACTAAGGGGAAAGCAGCAACTGCAGATTTGTTCTACAGCAGACAGTTGCTATTGAAAATCTTCCAAAAATTCTTTCTGTTGTTTCCTATCTCTCCAAATTATTAAACTTACCTATAAATTATTGTCATTTTGGAACTGTATTTTTAATCTGTACCTTAATTCATCCCACCAGGACACTTATTCTTTGAAAACGGTAGGATGTTTCTTGCCCTAAAACCGATAAAAAATTTTTCCTGTTACCACAGCTAGGAAAGTGAGAAATATGTACCTCAAAACTACACTTGCTTTCTGGTTAGTTATTATTTTTTTGGCATTACATATGTAAATATGATCATTTTTTACTTTTGTGTATCTTTCCTCTTTACCCACTGAAATTCTGAATCAATCCTTTAACATAACTAAATATCTTACTACTTGATTCTTTGTCAAGTATATGCTATTTGTAAGACCTGTGAATAAATTGACTAAAAAAGATCATTCTTTCAGTTAACTTGAAAAAAATAATTTCAGACTTACAGAAATGCTGCAGGAATAGTACAAAGAATTCTTGTATGCTCTTCACCTAGAACCCTTAAATATTAATATACTGCCACATCCTCTCCTGCTCATGTTGCAGACATGATGTCTATGTATTTCTAAATATTTCAGAATTTCCTTTAAAAAAAGACATTTTCTTATACAATCATAGTACATTATTTAAATCAGAAAATTAACATTGATACACTACTATTGTCTAATTTATGGACCTTTTCAAATTTCATCAGTTGACCTCATGTTCATTACAGCAAAACAGTTTAAAAAATCATTTTTTTTCCTGGTTCAGGATCCAAATAACATGCATTTAGGTGTTATGTCTCTTAAGTCTCCGTTATTTGGGAAGAGTTATTTCTCTTTCATGGCCTTCATATTTTTTGAAACGGGCAGGTCAGTAATTTTGTAGAATGTTCCTCATGTCTTTTATTCCAGTACTCTAGAGTAGACCATTATAAAATAACCAGGTATATAAAATCTTATTCAGACTAATACTAGCAATTGTATTACTTTAGTATCTGTGAACTTTCCTTTAAGGCTTGGTTTATATAGGCAGCTTATTCAATTATGCAGCAAAATTTTATGGTGTGCCTACCTATAGTGTGACAGGTATTCCTTTGTAGATATCAAGTGTAATAATATCAGTAAAAGATGGTACTGCCCTTTAGCAGCACATGGTTCTTTACACTTGTATATTTCTAACTGTGATACATAATATCTCTCTTCCCCTCCCACATTTTTGAAAAAGAGATGTGCAATTCTTTTTTTGTTGTTTTTTTGTTTAAATTTTGTTTGCACAGGGTTTTTTTGTTGTTGTTGGGTAATTTGTTTTTTACCTTAACCTAATATCAATCTTTCGAGTGTAAAAACAGAAGAAATTCGGGGCTTCCCTGGTGGCGCAGTGGTTAAGAATCCGCCTGCCAATGCAAGGGACATGGGTTCGAGCCCTGGTCCGGGACGATCCCACATGCCTTGGAGCAACTAAGCCCACGCGCCACAACTACTGAAGCCCGCACTCTAGAGCCCGCGCGCCTAGAGCCCGTGCTCCACAACAAGAGAAGCCACAGCAATGAGAAGCCCGCACACTGCAATGGAGACCCAACGCAGCCAAAAATAGATAAGTAAAATAAATTCATTAAAAAATAAAAAAGAAGAAATTGTCATAGTAAATAAATTGTCTGGATGTTCTGATATAGAGGAAGAAGAGTAAAACAATTTAATCCCTATCCATATTTCTTCAACAGATCTTGTCAGCCTGTAAGCTTTCTAGAGATAGGAGGTGTTTTATTTTGTGTACTTGGCTTAGACATTGATGCATATCTTTTCCTCTTAACTCCATTTTAAGTGGTCAAATATATGGTGAAGGGAAGCAATATCTTACAAAGAAGATATAATTTTAGGTAAAGAAAATTCATGTTAGCTACACTTGAAAACTGAATTACATAAATTCCAAAGGACATAATTCTATGTAAAACAAGTATGTATAGTTGATTTAAACAAGTATGTATATGTTGATTTAAAAACATATTTATAAATAGATCATCCCATTGAATTCTGCTTGGATATTCCATTAAGTTGACTCTAAAATCTCAAGAATGTTGAAATTCATTGTCAATATCAATTGTTTAAAACCATAAGTGATTTAAAATATATGAAATAATTATGTAAAATAGTAACTATGGAGATGGTTTTATATACTCAAATATACAGATATAATATATATGTATCTTTATATGCATTCAAAGATAATAGGTAGATAGATGTTCCATAAAATATAGATGTGGAGCATTTTACCATGTGGAAGAATGTATTTTACAGCAAGGAGTGAAACAGTATCAGAGTATTGATGGGAACGTTATCCTCGTTTTTCTATTTACTTATGAGATTTTTCTCCCATCAATAACTCATACAATTTAATGTAACTGAGCAGCAAGACTCTAAGAATTCAGAATATATTTAGACAATGCTCCTCATTCATTAAAACAAATTATTGCTGATCTTTTGCAGCAGTGATCTCCAAATCTATGACAAAAGTTCCAAAATAGTAAATCATCCTTTGATTGCTATGTAATTTTAATGTAATAATTTAGAAGAAATCTAAATGTGATTATTGTGTTTAAACATTATTTTCTACTCTCAAAGAAAAAGAAAAAAGTAAGAGCCCCAGCAACAGCTATCATCTGTATGGAAAGCCCAGTTTCTTTGTCGGGTGTTGTTGAAGTATGGATACATGTGTTGAGAATTTTAAGGGAATTCTGAAGAGGAATTTGAGAATCTCTACCCACTGTTTAGCTCTAGGAATTGCTCCTTATCTTTGATCTGAATTTAAACTGCAGGTTTCTAGGTGAATTTCATTTTTTCATTTGTCCTGCTTTACATAAAATGAGTTCTTTCAGTATCAAGATCCAAGTACACTTTCAATTCTGGGACATTTTCACTCATGATTTCTTCAAATATTTTTAACCCAACATTCTCCCACCCTCTCATTCAGAAATCAACAGAGAAATGTTGGGACTTCTGACTCTATGTATGTCTCCATTTTCTTTCACAATTTTCCTTTTCTTATATGTGTTTTTAAGTCTATTTTAGATAATTGCTACACCTAACCTTTTAGCCTACTCATCTGTTCTTCAGTTGTGGTCATCCTTCATCTTGTGTTCATTTAGCTAAAATCCTATGCTAAGATTTTTACTGTATTTCAATATTATTTCTTTTAAAAATGACAATTTGGTTTTTCTTCTATTTATCATTTCATGGCTCTTCTTTTTTTTATAATTTCTAACTAACATAATGGACATGATGACTTTTTTTTTTGAGAGTATTAAAGGCATTTATTTTTAGGCCTGTACAGATTACTCTAATATTCCTAGTGCTACAGTATAAGTGTCATCTTCTGACAGGGGGTTTCTCCCCATGGCATTGGCCTTATTTAGATAACTGGTGTTTCAGGCTTAGGCCCTCACTTTCCAGTGAGAATTTTTTCTCGGGCCTCCTCGTGTGCATCCTGGATTGTGATTACCTCCAAGCCATGTTATTAGCCTGAGCTCCAGCCTTATGGTACTCACATTGGCCCTTTTTCTCAGGGGGACATCAATCACTGCTTATATAACTGCTTGGTTTCTTTGTTGCTTTTGTTGTTTTATTGTGTTTATAGAATTGCCTCTCTATTTCTGTTTCTTGTTTTGAGTATAATTATATGTGTAAGAGAGTGCAAAATATACATTTTATTGTATACATGATGGTAATGCAAACGGATAATTCAGTGTCTACAAGTTTGAAATATGAACCATGTTATCTTTGATATAACGATGTTGTTTTAATCTCAGATTTTAGTCTAGAATAGTCATGACAGCATGTTCCAAGGCTTGTGTAATTTCTATGTTTATTATTCATAACAGCACTTGTGTCATTTTTTCTTCTAAGTTCCCTCGTGACTGCTTCTCTCTAAAAATGGAAAGCCTTCCTGAATCCTCTAATTTGTATTAATTTTTTCTTAGTATAGTATATTCTGAGAAACAAGAGACCTGGATTCTGGTCATGGTTTTGACACCATGAAATTGTGGTACATTAAGTGATAATTAATTTCCCCACCGTTAAAACAGTGAAAGTATTAACTCTTTCATCAGTTTCTGAAGTGAGATAATTTTGATTTCTAATGCCAGGTTGCTGTAAGTTAGTTCAGATACTAGATAAAATACATTTAGACCCCACAGTGTTGGATAGGCTAAAAATCATTAGTATTTTTAAGGGCCCTTTTAACAACAGCTGGGACCTAGTAATTTTACTGACTTCTTTGCTTTTTAAGTTGTGTTCTGAAGTTGCCAATCAAATAATCAATGAGTCTAAAAATAATGACCTATATTGAAAATAGCAATGAAAAGAATGAGAGCTTGTAGCATCTAAACATAAGTAAGCATGAGTTTTAATTATAAATCTACCCATAACTCCGTGGTACTTTGGATGAGTTAGTTAATAGCTCCATGCCTTACTACCTCTTGAACTTTCAGTGAGATTAGATTGTACTATAGATTTTAAATCCATAAGGCATTTGATGAATTTCACTTCTCTTTTTTCCCATTAAACTGACTGGACTTAATGTTCATGAGCTTTTCTTGAAGCTGTTATTTAGTATCGAATATTCTTCCAACGTATTTTTTGGCATCTGATATTGTAGGTAAAAAGTCTGACAGCACTATGATTAATTTTCTTTGGGGGGGGCTGTATGTTTTTTTCCTATGTGGAACCATTTAAAGATTTTATCTTTATTCTTGCTGTCCTAACATTTCATCACTATGCATCAAAGTGTGGGTAGTTTCATTCATCCTGTTTGCCAACCAACTGGCTGTAGGGCAGTTAAATCTTAAGGTGCAAGCCTTTTTTGTCAAGTCTGGGAAATGTTCTTCCATGATTTAATGATTTTCCACCTCACATTTCCTGTAACCTTTCCCTCTGGATATCCAACTAGAAAAATATTGGTACGTATGAACCTATTTTGCTAAGGTTCAATTCTCCTTTCTTACTTTCCAGCATTTACTCATTTAACCTGCCTTAATGAAGAATGCTTTGGTTCAATGCTACTTGAGATTCACTCCTTAGCAGGGTCTGTTCTACTGTTCAGCTATGAACTATCAAGTGTCTTTTCCCCACTTTGGAGGAGGTGGCCAGTGTTAACCTACTCTTGCTTAATTTTATTATTTTACCATCTATGATGTCTGTTTACCTCAAATATTTAATAATTCGTATCTGTGTGCCCAGTGTTGTTTTTGAGCACCTCTGTCCTCCTGCCTGTTTGCTGTAATCTCTGTTCTGGCTGAATGAAAGGAAGAGGAAGATGCTTCTTATGGGGTGTCTTCTGGGTTTGGGAGATCCATGCCTCTCCTGGTTGTCTAATGGCAATCTGAACTCTGTTTTTTTCTCTCCAGCCTCAGTACTGAGACACACTGCTTTGGCCTTCAGCTCTCTGCCAGATTCTTAGCATAAATAAAAGAGAGGGAGGAGAGCAATAAACATAGCTTTTCCAAACAAAATTCCCTAGTTTATCATCCTGATGAACACTTCAGGACCCTCTTCTATTCCTGCAAGAACTGACTGAGCTTTCAGCTACCACAGAACCTGTCATGCCTATAAACAGCATCTTTGCATATCAAGAACTGATTTCTTCAGTCAATACCATTCTATCTATGTGCTACCTGTTAGTACTTTCTCAACATTTCTGGACCACTAGTGGTGCTTTTCCTTATTTCCCACTGCTTTAATGATTTTTCCCCCTGCAAGGCTTTTGTTCCCATTTCTTAATTCATTTGAGTAGAAAGTTAGAAATGCATGCCCAGTTCACCATCTTTGTTCTAAACTCCCATCAGTCTGTTATGAGATGATTCATTGCAATCTATTCACTGCTCCACATGCACTAGCAATTTGAGAAGTTCTTCCCATAGCTGGTAAATATGTTGTGATAACAAATAATATGTTGGGTAATATTTCCAGAGACCACTTTGCCCAGAAGTGCCTAGGAAATAATGCCTCTCACCATTCTCCACTCACAGCCAGCCAGGGCAGCTCTTAACAAATGACTACCTAGTATGGAGGTGTTAATATCACAGCTCCAGCATCCTATAGTTGGAATAATGTGGAGGCATATATTTTCTAATGTTTTCAAGTGTTTTCCTGCAGTAATAATCTCTAGTTGTCCATTGTGGTAGCTGGCATAAGAACACACCATTAGCTGATTTTCCCTTCCCTGTGTTACATCACTATACTTCTAATGGTATTCCCTGTCCCTCCAAATAAACTATTTGTACTTAAATCTTTGACTTTGTGGAAACTGAAACTAAGATGATATTCCCTGTCCCTCCAAATAAACTATTTGTACTTAAATCTTTGACTTTGTAGAAACTGAAACTAAGATGATATTCCCTGTCCCTCCAAATAAGCTATTTGTACTTAAATCTTTGACTTTGTGGAAACTGAAACTAAGCAATCACCATGCATCAAATAGCCTTGTGTTATAAAATGTGTCCAATTAGTCTCCGTATAAATATTATTTGATTAAAGTAGTAAACCAGATATGCACATATGAAGTAATCATGCATTTTTCCTTATGCATCATGGTCATTTAAATCTGAACGTAAAAACAAAACATATTACAAGAAACTTTGTTATTTGGCATACAATAGAATACTCAAAGTGTGTTTTACAGCATAGTAGTCCAGTAAAATGTTTAGGCAATAAAGGATTCTGTGATCATATTATTTTGAGAAATACTACAAAGTAAAGAGAAATTCTGCAGTAAAAATAAAATACAACAAAATCTGCTAGTCTTCATTTGAAGTTAATATTTCTCAAAATTATATTACAATGGAAACTCTTTATGCATAATTCCCATTGATATCCAGTTAAATCAGTGTTTTGTTGAACATAATCCTCACCAATAGCAATAAAAAAATATGGTATGTTTATCTGTGGGAAGCTAACTGACCTATACAATTATGAAAGCTGTAATCTTGATTTAATTAGACCCATAATCTTACCAATCACACAAAACTGCTGACACATTAGTAATTAATTATTAAATCTGTTGGCTGCGTTTGAAAGTGGCATTGCTTAAAATAATGCTTTTTCAATTTGATTTTTTACTCAGCTAAAATCCTAGACTTCCAAAATGTGTAATCTCCTAATACTTTGCTCTAGTTCCTTACATATTATCACATTGGTAATGTAATGTTGAGGTGACAAAATTAATGCCTATGAAGATGCCATAAAAGCCCGTAAATAATTTTATTGTTAGTTCAACAAAGAGCCCCCCTTAGATTAGTTTAGTAAATCAGTTTGTCAGATGACTATAGCTGTTTATTTTTCTTCAAAGATTGAAAAATAGTCTTTACAAACTTATTAATTAATTGATACAATGTAATTCTCAAATAATAGCATTTTTGAAATTTTTATGTGTGTGAAAGTAATAGACATTTAATTATCTTTTCGTTTGTTTGTTTGTATTGAGTATATAGATATCATTGTATTCACTGCACCTTTGAGTCTGGGTGTATAGTTGATCTGTAGTTTTATAGACTAGCTTAAATTGCAGGGATTTAGAGAGTTATTAAAATATGTAATTCTCAATTAAAGTGTCAGTTGTCGTTCAAGATGCGCGTAACACCTAGGTTTGTTTTTCTTGATGAGAATGATTTATACTCTCCAGTCATTTCTTCATGCTTCTGTCAGAGCTGTCTTCAAAATGCAGTCCTAATTATGTTACCTCCTCAGTAAAAACTCTATGTTATTTTGATGTCATTAAGCTATTCTCCAAATATGTCTGCAAGTTCCCATGCATTTTCGAGAAGACCCAGTTCAAATGTGTCTTCATTAATGAGGCAGGTCTTGAAACCCACCCACTGGTATTAACCTCGCCTTTCTCTGGGATCTTATACAATTCAGCTTCTGTGGGCATATGGTTTCACCTCCCTGTTTTTTTATATATTGAAATAATAACAACATCACTGTGTTGTTATCTGCAATAAATAAGTTGAGGTGTTTAAAGTACCAAGCATAGGATTTGGCAGATACTAAAGCTCAATAAATTGTAGCTATTAATATATCTTATTATTATAGCACACAATCTGCTTTTTGTTGCAGTTATTTGGGAACAAACATGTCTCTTTCTATCAGCATATAAACAATTTGATGGCAGATTTTATGCCTAAATTGATCTTAATATCCCCCAAGGTGCTGAGCACTTGTCTGGTATACATCGCCTATTTGTTTTACTTTTAATCCATAGTAATTTAATGCAAAAATAAACATATGAAATGATCTAACCTTACATCTAAAGGAACTAGAAAAAGAAGAACAAACAAAACCCAGAGTTAGTAGAAGAGAAATCATAAGGATCAGAGCAGAAATAAATGAAATAGAGACTAAGAAAACAACAGAAAAGGTCAATGAAACTAAGAGCTTGTTCTTTAAAAACATAAACAAAACTGATAAACCTTTAGCCTGATATATCAAGAAAAAAATAAGAGAGGGCCCAAGTCAATAAAATCAGAAATGAAAAAGGAGAAGTTACAAACTACATACAGAGGATCATTAGAGACTATTATGAATAATTATATGCCAACAAAATGACAACCTAGAAGAAATGTACCAATTCCTAGAAATGTACAAGCTCCCATATTGAACAAGGAAGAAATACAAATTATGAACAGACCAATTACAAGTAATCAGATTGAATCAGTTAAAAAGAAAAAAAAATCTCCCAACAAACAAAAGTCCAGGACCAGACGGCTTCACAGGTGAATTCTACCAAACATTTACAGTAGCATTAACACCAATCCGTCTCAAATTATTCCAAGAAATTATAGAGGGAGGGACACTTCTGAACTCATTCTACAGGGTAAGCATCACCCTGATACCAAAACCAGGCAAAGATATGACAAAAAAGAAAATTATAGGCCAGCATCACTGGCGAACATAGATGCAAAAATCCTCAACAAAATATTAGCAAACTGAATTAAACAATACATTAAAAGGATCATACACCATGATCAAGTGAGATTTATCCCAGGGATACAAGAATAGTTCAATATTTGCAAATCAAGCAATGTGATACACCACATTAACAAATTGAAGAATGAACACCATATGATCGTTTCAGTAGGGGCACAGCAATCTTTTGACAAAACTCAGCATCCATTTATGATAAACTGTTCAGAAAGTGGTCATAGAGGGAACATACCTCAACATAATAAAGATCATATGTGACAAGTCCATAGGTAACATCATATTCAGTGGTGAAAAGCTGAAAGCGTTTCCTCTAAGATCAGGAAAAATACAAGGATGCCCACTCTCACCACTTTTATTCAAAATAGTATTGGAAGTGCTAGCCACAGAAATCAGACGAGAAGAAGAAATAAAAGGAATCCAAATTGTAAACGAAGGATAAAACTGTCACTGTTTGCAAATGACATGATACTCTACATAGAAAATCCTAAAGACACCACCAAAAAACTACTAGAGCTCGTCAATGAATTCGGTAAAGTTGCAGGACACAAAATTAATATACAGAAATATGTCACATTTCTATACACTAACAATGAACTATCAGAAAGAGAAATTAAGGAAACAATCCCATTTACAGCTGCATCAAAAAGAATAGAGGGCTTCCCTGGTGGCGCAGTGGTTGCGCGTCCGCCTGCCGATGCAGGGGAACCGGGTTCGCGCCCCGGTCTGGGAGGATCCCGCATGCCGCGGAGCGGCTGGGCCCGTGAGCCATGGCTGCTGAGCCTGCGCGTCCGGAGCCTGTGCCCCGCAACGGGAGAGGCCGCAGCAGAGGGAGGCCCGCATACCACAAAAAAAAAAAAAAAAAAAAAAAAAAAAAAAAAAAAAGAATAGAAAACTAGGAGTAAACCTACCTAAGGTGGTAAAAGAGCTAGAGCTGTACTTGGAAAACTAGAAGACACTGGTGAAATAAATTGAAGAGGACACAGACAGATGGAAAGGTAAACTGTGTTCATGGATTGGAAGAATTAATATTGTTAAAATGGCCATACGACCCAAAGCAATCTACTGATTCAATGCAATCTCTATCAAAGCACCAAGGGTATTTTTCATAGAACTAGAACAAAAGATTGGGATTGACATAAACAGAGTAATATATATACAATAGATAACTAATAAGAACCTACTTATAAGTAGGGAACTCTACTCAATACTCTGCAATGACCTATATGGGAAAAGAATCTAAAGAAGAGTGGATATATGTATAACTGATTCATTTTGCTGTACAGCAGAAACTAACACAACACTGTAAATCAACTATACACCAATAAAAATTAATTTAAAAAATAAATAAACTCTATGTAGTAGACAAGGCAACTCAGAATAAATAAAAAAGTTTGGAGTGTTGTATGAAAAAAAATAAACTTAGGTCAAAAAAAAATTTCTATGGAAACACAAAAGACCCCAAATAGCCAAAGCAATCTTGAGAAAGAAGAATGGAGCTGGAGGAATCTGCCTCCCTGACTTCAGACTATACTACAAAGCTACAATGATCAAAACAGTATGGTATCGGCACAAAAACAGACACATAGATCAATGGAACAGAATACAGCCAAGAAATAAACCCACTAACTGATGGTCAATTAATCTATGACAAAGGAGTCAAGAATATACAATGGAGAAAAGACACTCTCTTCAGTAAGTGGTGTTGGGAAAACTGGAAAGCTACACATAAAAGAATGAAATTAGAACATTCCCTAACACCATATACAAAAATAAACTCAAAATGGATTAAAGACCTAAATCTAAGACCAGAAACCATAATAATCCTAGAGGAAAACTTAGGCAGAACACTCTTTGACATAAATTGTAGCAATATTTTTTTGGATCAGTCTCCCAAGGCGAAAGAATAAAAGCAAAAATAAACAAATGGGACCTAATTAAACATAAAAACTTTTGGACAGCATAGGAAACCATTAAAAAATGGAAAGATAACCTACTGAATGGTAGAAAATATTTGCAAATGATATGGCCCACAACAGGTTAATATCCAAAATATATAAACAGTTCACACAACTCAACATCAAAAAAACAAGCAGCCCGATGAAAAAATGGGTAGTAGACTTAAATAGACATTTTCCCAAAGAAGACATAGAGATGGCCAACAGACACATGAAAAGATGCTCAACACCATTAATCAGAAAGATGCAAATTAAAACCACAATGAGTTGTCATCTTACACCTGTCAGAATGGCTATCATCAAAAAGAACACAATAACAAATGTTGACAAGGATGTGGAGAAAATTCATACACTGTTGGTGGAAATGTAAAGTGGTACAGCCACTGTGGAAAACAGTATGGAGGTTTCACAAAAATCTAAAAATAGAACTACCATATGACCCAGCAATTCCAATCCTGGCTATATATCTGAAAAAAAAAAAAAAAGAATGAAAACACTAATTTGAGATGGTACATGAACCCCCAACCTTCGTAGCAGCATTATTTACAATTGCCAAGATATGGAAGCAACCTAAGTGTCCATCAACAGAAGAATGGATAAAGAAGATGTGGCACACACACACAATGGAATACTGCTCAGCCATAAAAAAGAATGAAATTTTGCCATTTGCAAGAACATGGATGGACTTGGAGGGTATTATGCTAAATGAAATGTCGGACAGAGACAAGTAGTGTATGTATCACTTATATGTGGAGTCTGAAAAATACAGCAAACTAGTGAATGAAGCAAAAAAGAAGCAGACTCACAGATATAGGCAACAAACTAGTGGTTACCAGTGGGGAGAGGGAAGGGGGCAGGGCAAGATAGGAGTAGGGGACTAAGAGGCCAAAAGCTATGTATGAAATAAATAAGCTACAGAGATATATTGTACAACACAGGGAATGTAGCCAACGTTTTATAATAACTCTAAATGGAGTATAACCTTTAAACATTGTGAATCACTATATTGTACACCTGAAACTTATATGGTATTGTACATCAACCATACCTCAATAAAAACTACCTACCTAAATAAATAAATAATAAACATAGGAATTCATACATATTATCTGTATCTTGCAATTAGCAGAACTAGTACATTTTTCAATTCACAAATTTGCTGAGCTTGTACCATGTGCTTATCACATCATAGGTTTTATAAGCAATATTGGAATAGGATTAGCTGTGGCAAAGTAATATCTTGAACTATTTACTAATGTGTCTGTGTCTGTGTTCATCTCCCTACATTAGCTTTGTCTTCCCATTGGTGGTCACTGCTTAAACCAGATTTTAACTGCTACTGCCCAATGGAATGGAGGTCACAACAGTAATTTAACTAGAAACCCCTTGGTTGGGGAAGAGGGGAAGAATTAGAAAAGAAGTACACACAGTGGAGGCTGGAGTGAGTTTCTGAAAAGGGATCCTCCAATATGCCTCACTCAAGGCACATCCAAATTTTGGTGTTTGTGGAAGAGGAATAGAGCTCCAAAACAAGTTAAAATTTTTTAAGTAGATGGAATGTGTTTTTCTCTTTTCATATGACCCAGAGATCTTCAAGATTCCAGCATTTTTTACACTTCAGCATGGTGCAAGAGCAGGTAAAGTAGGCAAGGATATGAGATTTGACTAGGCAGATCAATCTGGTGTGACACAGTTCATGGAGCTTTTTGTGCCTTTAGAATTATAAGAGAAAGAATCCAGATTTTTCTTTGCTCCTAGGAAAGGCACAAAAGTAAGCCAGAAAAATAGAGATTGCAAACAAGCAGGAGAGCTAGCTGACAGATCCTTAGGGTCTCATTGTTGAAATAAAGGTATGGTGCAGCAGAAAGTAGCACAAATCTAAGAATTGAGAAAAAAACTTAACTACCTTAGTGAATGTCAGGGCAGAAAATGATTACAGCTGAGAGCAAGACAGAACAATATATATTCCATAGGATACATGAGAGGGACGTGAGGGAACCTAGAACCAGATCACCCCTCCCCTAACACATTCATAAATCTACATGAATATCCATTACATACCCACAATTAAATACCACCTCAGGGAAAAGGAGAGGGAAAGTAAATCCTTTCCTAATGTTGAAAATCCTGAACTGAATGAAAAACAAAATACTGGATTAAGTATTTTACAGAAATGACTAGGTTCAGTTGTGTCCTACTGAGTTAAAGAGGTACTCAATAGAGAGATGACTATCAGTTATGGAAACAAAAAGAAAATTTGTCCACCTGAGTAGTGTGCTGTGAAATTTGTATCTGGGATATATTCACTATGTCTTGAAGAGTGTCATTCAAAATTCCAGATGATTTTTCTCCCAATTATAAGTTTTGGAGAGACTTATAATATTGAAGAAACACCACACACAAAATCAGTAAGTAGCAATACAAAATAGTCTAAAATTCAGTGTAAAAATGAGAGGTGTAGGTCCATAGTTTTCATTACTCCCATTGTGGGACATTATTTTTATTTTTAATTTTTTTAAAATAAAAATTGTATGTATTTAAAGTTTACAACATCATTTGATATACATATACACAGTGAAGTGACTGACATATCATCTCCTCATATAGTTAGCATTTATTTTGTGTGTGATGAGAGCACCTGAAATCTACTCTTAACAAATTTCCAGTGATGAATACAGTATTGTTAACTATAGTCATCATGCTGTACATTAAATTTCTAGACTTATTCATCCTATATAACTGCAGCTTTGTAGCCTTTGACCAATGTTTCCCCATTTCCCCCACCTCTCTACCCTTGGTAACTTATTTTTAGTAATAGAAATTATGTGAAATATTTTTCCAGCTTTATTGATATATAATTGACACATAACATTGTATAAGTTTAAGGTGTACAATGTTACGATTTGATATATGTGTACATTTGAAAATGATTATCCCAGTACACAATAAGGTTAGTTAATGCATCCATCACCTCACATAGTTACCTTTTTTTTGTGGTGAGACCTTTCAAGATTTACTCTTTTAGCAACTTTCAGATACACAGTACAGTATTGTTACCTAGTCACCATGCTGTTCATTAGAGCCCCAAGACTTATTCATCTAATAAATGGCAGTTTGTACCCTTTGACTACCTTCACCTATTTCTCTCACCCCTCTGCCCCTGGCAACACTAGTATACTCTTTCTATAGTTTTAGTTATTTTTAGATTCCATATATAAGTGAGATCATACAGTATTTATCTTTCTCTCTCTAACTCATTTCACTTAGCCTAATTCCCTCAAGTTTCACCCGTGTATTTCAAATGGCAGGATTTCTTTATTTAATGGCTGAATAATATTCCTGTGTGTGTGTGTGTGCACGTGCGCATACGCGTGTGTGTGTACGTGCGCATACACGTGTGTGTGTGTGCATATCACATTTTCTTTATTCATTCATCTTTCCTTTTCATTGGACACCTGCATTGTTTTCATGTCTTGGCTATTGTAAATAGACTGTAATGAACATGAGATACAGATACTCTTTAAGATAGGGTTTGTTGGATTATATAGTAGTTCTATTTTTAATTTTTAAAGGAACCTCCATACTGTTTCCTTAGTGGCTGCACCAATTTACATTCCTACCAACAGTGTAGGAAGGTTCCCTTTTCTTCACACCCTCCCTAGCATTTATTGTTTGTAGACTTTTGGATGATGGCATTTCTGACTGCTGTGAGGTGATATCTCACTGTAGTTTTGATTTGCATTCCTCTAATAATTAGTGACGTTGAACACCTTTTTGTATACTAGTTGGCCATTTGTATGTCTTCTTTAGAAAAATGTCTGTTCAGTTCCTCTGCTCATTTTTTAGTCAGATTTTTAATATACCTTTGTTTTATTCTTACACTGTCCAGTTAAACTCTATAGGGTTAGTTTCCTATAGGCCCTATCTTAGCTTGGGCTGCTATAACAAAATATGATAGATTGGGTAGCTTAAACAAAATATATTTACTTCTCATAGTCTTAAAGGCTGGAATGTCTAAGATCAAGGTGCCATTAGATTCAGTGTCTGATGAAAACCTTCTTCCTGGCTTGCAGAAGTCTTCATTCTCACTGTGTCTTCACATGGCAGACCGAGATCCAACTCTGGTCTCATCCTCTTTTAATAAGGATACGAATCTCATCGTGGGGATCCCAGCCTTATAACATCATCTAAATCTACGTAGCTCCCAAAAGTTCCATTCCAAACGCAGTCACGTTGGGGATTGGAGTTTTGGATTGTTTCTGTTGTTGTTGTTATTGTTGTTATTGAGTTGTATGAGTTCTTTATGTATTTTGAATATTAGCCCCTTATCAGATATATGATTAGTAAATATTTTCTCCGATTCTATAGGTTGCCTTTTCATTTTGTTGATTGTTCCTTTGCTGTGCAGAAGCTTTTTAGTTTGATGTAGTCCCACTTGTTTATTTTTGCTTTTGTTACTTGTGTTTTTTTGTCATATGCAAAAAATCATTGTCAAGACCAAGGAGCTTTTTTCCTATGTTTTCTTCTAGGAGTTTTATGATTTCAGGTCTTACATTTATGCCCTTAATTCATTTTGCATTAATATTTGTGAGTGGTTTAATACAGGGGTCCAATTTCATTCTTTTGCTGTTTTCCCAGCACCATTTATTGAAGAGGCTGTCCTTTCCCCATTGAGTATTCTTGGTTCCTATATCAAATATAGTTGACTGTATATGTGTTTATTTCTGGGATTTTGTTTCTGTTCCATTGGTCTGTGTGTCTATTTTTATGCCAGCATCATGCTGCTTTGAATACTATAACTTTGTAATATAGTTTAAAATTAGGACGTGTGATACCTTCAGCTTTGTTCTTCTTTCTCAGGACAAAACCCATTTTATTATAGGAGGGAGAGTCATGATTCTGGGGGAGATAATTAGATCTGTTACAATCATAGACTCAAAATTTTAGTCAAAGAAAAGTATTAATAATTTGTCTGTTTTAATCATTTCAGAGATTACAAAACAATATTTATTCATTTAAGACATATTTTGAGATTTTCCTATATGACAAGCAGCTAAAATGACAGCATACCCTCCCCTCATCTAGCTTTTACTCCATTGAAAGAAAAACAATAAACACAAAAATTATTTCACTATATAAATGTTGCACACTGATAAGTACTAAAAGACAGTAAAGCCAGAAGTGCTGGGGTCAAAGTGAGGTGAAGGTGACCTTTTAAATATGTTGGAAATAGAAGAGACCTTTACTGTGTGAGCCAGAAACTCACATAGTAAAGTGACTGGGAGAATAGCAAATTCTAATGACTGTGGTGAGGAATGCAATCAAGGTGCTACCTTTATCATTAAGGAGATGAAGAAATGTATAAATAAGAGTGAAAAAAGGTATCATTTATAATGTTGTGAATCATCTGCTTTGATTTACTGTAAACCAAATAATTAACAGTATAGAATACTGTTGTTCAGGCATTGGATGTCCTTGAATCTTTGGAAGAGGATTATTTGACATTAAAAATAACAAGAGAAACTATTGATATGTTATTCTACTCAGACAGGTGTTAAAAATGTCTCTCAAACAACTAATAATAATGATGATAACTTTAATGTACACCCACATACCCATTCTGAAAGTATGGAAAGATTGTAAAATGTTGACAAATGGCTTTTATCTAAAAATAAAAGACAAAGACAAAGAAGGGCCCGTTAAATGAGTTACAGTCAAGCAAGACCTATGGGTTGTGAGGGAGTGAGCCATGGAAAAGAGGAACATTCTCAGGATGTTACAAGTTAAAGGTTAAATTACAAGTTTAAAGGCATAATTTTAGTTAGAGACAGAGACAAACCGTGAACACAGACCCTAGATTCCCAGTGCAGTTCTCTTTTCTCCTTATGCTAATCAGCTTTCTGTGCTGGTATGGTATCAATGTGCAATTGTCCAAAAGGTAATTAGAGGACCAGTCCTATAACTGAACATTTTAGAAATTGTTAAAGTAAATAAATGAAGAAATGGGTAGAATGGGTGAGTTCCCCTTGACAGGTGAATGCCTTCTTAAACTAGCTAACAGCTTGCAATTTCTATCTCTCAGAACTGGTGAAAGGTTTCACAATTTGAATTATTTCCATTCAATCTTGAAAATTGGCTCCCAGATTTTTTTTTTTTTGGTGGCTCCAGAATGACAGAATGATTTGTTATGGATCTAAATATAACTCTTCTTTTCGCTAAAAATAAGAAAGCCACAAGAAAAGCACACGTAGTACAATATAATAATTTGGCAGATTTATTCAATTTTTTCTTTATTGAAAAATATTGTATAGTTTTGACATTAAAAAAGGTATCAAGGCACTATATACTCACCCTATGTCTAAAATGAAAAAATATTTTAAAAATAACAAGTGTTGGTGAGGATGTGAAGCAACCAGAACTTTTTAAACATCTTTATTGGCGTATAATTGCTTTACAATGGTGTGTTAGTTTCTGCTTTATAACAAAGTGAATCAGTTATACATATACATATGTTCCCATATCTCTTCCCTCTTGCGTCTCCCTCCCTCCCACCCTCCCTATCCCACCCCTCTAGGTGGTCAGAAACCACCTAGCTGATCTCCCTGTGTTATGTGGCTGCTTCCCACTAGCTATCTAATTTACATTTGGTAGTGAATATATGTCCATGCCACTCTCTCACTTCGTCACAGCTTACTCTTCCCCCTCCCCATATCCTCAGGTCCATGCTCTACTAGGTCTGTGTTTTATTCTTGTTCTGCCCCTATCATTACAAATAACTCAGTTTCATTTCTTTTTATGGCTGAGTAATATTTCATTGTATATATGTGCCACATCTTCTTTATCCATTCATCTGTCGATGGACACTTAGGTTGCTTCTTTGGAGAAATGTCTATTTAGGTCTTCTGCCCATTTTTGGATTGGGTTTGTTTTTTTGTTATTGAGCTGCATGAGCTGCTTGTAAATCTTGGAGATGAAGCCTTTGTCAGTTGCTTCATTTGCAAATATTTTCTCCCATTCTGAGGGTTGTCTTTTGGTTTTGTTTATGGTTTCTTTTGCTGTGCAAAAGCTTTTAAGTTTCATTAGGTCCCATTTGCAACCAGAACTTTTATATCCTACTGGTGGTAGTTTAAATTGGCATGAGGAATTTGGGAAGTTGATAGTATTTGTTAAAGATGAATATATGTACACCTGTGACTCACAATTCTACTCCTCTCTATATACATAGCGAAGAGCATATAGTCACCAAAAGAAATGTACAAAAATATTCATGGTAGCGCTATTCATAGTAGCTCCAAATTGGAAAGTACTCAATTGCCTATCAACAGTAAATGGATAATTAAATCATGGTATTTCTAGACAATGGAAAACATGGAGCAATGGAAAAAATTAGTACAACACTGAACAATGTAGATGAACCTCATTTCACCCCCACTACAACATTTCCTGTAAACCTTCTCATGCTTTATTTTCTATTTATCACTTATCACTCTCTGGACATCTATACATTTAGCATATTTGTTTGCTTATTATCGCTTTCTCCCATGGAGATGTAAGCTCTATAAAGGCAGGGTATTTTTTTAATTTTGATTCACTGCTGTGCCTCAGGATGTAGAAGAGTATCTGGCAGAGATAAAACTCTCAATAAATATTTCTTAAATGAATGAATACTGTTTTCTTATTTCTAAAGAATCTAGGCACAAATAGTAGAAAGTGCATGAATTCATTTATATAAAGTTCAATAGCGGACAAATCTAATATATGGGTTTAAAAGTCAGAAAATAGTGCTGAGGGCTGGGGGAGTGGTGACTGGAAAGGAACCTGAGTAGCTTTCAGGCTGCTGGTAATATTGTTTCTTAATCTAGGTGCTTATGTTATGGTTGTTCTGTTTGTAAAAATGGTATATCTATTAGCAGTATGAGTCATGTACATTTTTTCCAAAAAAATGGAAACAAATGTTATAAAAGTAATCCAATATTACCATATACCCACCCACCAACTAGCTTAAGACATAAAACATTATTACACTACAGATGAAGGCTCCTGTGCTCTTCCTCCTCAAAGTGTCAGCCTTTCTGCGTTACCCTCCCCTCCCAGTGGTTATGATTGTAGTGGGAAGTCAGGCTCCCTGGGTTCAAATCCAACTTCTAACACCTCTATTTCTGTGAACTTAGTTATCTTCTTTGTGCCTCAATTTCCTCATCCAAAAAAATGCAAATAATAATAGTGTTTAATTCATAGAGTTGGAGTAAAGATTGAAGGATTGTATGTGTATAGAGTCCATAGACTAGCCTCACATGAAATAAGCACTGTAAGTTCTATCACTAACCTGAAGTTGGTGATTTTCACTTTTTATTCCCATGCATGCCTTTATTCTTTAATCAGTATGTATCTATAAAGTTGTGTATGCACACAGACACACAAATGCATACACACACATATGGATATTATCTTGTTTTCATGGCTTAAAACAATATAATGGGGAAACTATATATACTTTTTATAAGTAGTATCATAAAATATGCAGTCTTCTGCAACATTAAAAAAATACATATATGTTCTTGGAGTTTCACCTAAATTGTCAGACTAGTTCATAAACCAAAATTTTATTTAAAATTACAATACATGTTAATTTAAAAGTTTTATTAAGGTATATATCCAGGATTGAAATTATTGGCGTTATCTCTATTGGGTGACATCAAGTTTATTTCCCCCCCAAGTAGTTGTCTCAGTTTACATTCCAGCAAACAGTTTATAAGATTTCCTATTGTTCCACATCCTTGCCAAGACTTGCTATTATCAGACTTTTAAATTTTGCCGTCTTGACAGGTGTGAAATAGTATCTCACACTTTTAATTTGTGTATCTCTGATTATTAGAGAGATTGATCATATTTTCTTAAGTGTATGGCTTTTTTCTTTTCCTTGTTCTGTAAATTGCTTATTCACCTTTATTGCCTATTTTCCCATTTCTTTGTTTATGTATATATATATTTTTATTTCTGGAAGTCCTTCCATATTTGCTATAATAATACTTTGTGGATCATGTATATTGAAAATCTTTTTGTTAAGTTTGTGGTTTATATTTTCAAATTATTGAAGTGCCTTTTGACATTCATTTTATACATAAAGACAGGTATGTATATACACACGCACACACACGTTTGTGTGGCTTGGTTAAGAAATCCGTCAAAAAAATCATTTTATTCCTTGAGGTGAAAAATAAATTCTTCAACATTGTATACTAAGCGTTTAAAAGTTCTACTTTTCATGACTAATTCTTAATATATCTGGAATTGAGTTCTGTTTATGGTGTGAGATAAAGAATCAATTGCAGTTCTTCTTATAAATACTCAGTTGTTCTAGCATCATTTATTGAATAACCTATCATTTCTTTAATTATCTACAGAGGCCACTCTGTCAAATATTGAGTTTCCATGGATGTGTGAACTTATTTCTATACTGTCTGTTATATTGGACATTAAAAAATTGAATTGATTAATTTTAAAAGACTGTAAATATGATTCTTTGGAAGATCAAGTTTTAAATTAGCTTTTTTCAGAAGATACAATAGAGATGTGTATTGATGCCCGCAAGTTTAAAATATTAGAAATGAGTAAGTGCTGGTTTTTATATATGTAACCTCTTGTTTCCAATGAGTAGCAATTTTACATAAAAGCTGAACCAGTGATCCATGTTTCAGAAAGAGTACATGTCACTGTCTGTGATCTGAAGGAACATATTTGGGAAAAACATGCATTAAAGAAATAAATAGAATTTACCAAAAAAAAAAAAAAAAAAGAAAAGAAAACCTTTGACCCAGGAACTTTGAATTTAAAATTTTTTAAAGCATTAAAATAGGATAAACGACTATTAGATAAACATTAATCACTTTTAAGTCCTAGAAAAAAATAATCAGATCTGTTATACTGTCATTTACTTTGAAATAACTTTTTGTTAAAATTATAAAGCACAAAATGAACTTCAGATGGCATAAAAGATGCTGAACTTTCCACCTTTGATATCTTTATTATACATACCTATTTTTTGAATTTTAATTTAATTTAATTTAATTTTTCCTTTGTGCAACAAATATTGGATGTCTGTGCATCTGACAGATTTTTTAAAATAATAAATATCTAGACTATATTGTAAATAGTCAAGACATTAAGCTTTTATCTTTATCTAAAGTAAGGATAATATTAACTGTTTATGATAAAATCTGCATTCAATAAAATGGTAAACAAATAAAATTAGAAATGTAAGATGCACATCCAAAAGCAGTATGCATAAAAACCTGACAGAAGGCACAGATGGTGGTATGGTAAGTGTTCTTCCTAAGTGCAAGGAAATCTTTTCTCATGGGCAAACCACTTTGAAGCTTGTTTGAATGCCTTTCATGTGAAGATACTTGGGACAACAGAATCTGATTGTCAATTGCCCTAATCTCTAGAGAGCTGAAAGGTTATCTGATTGGGGGATATTAAAGATCTAAGAATAATTCCCTTGCAAAGGTGGGAATATGCCTAGTGACACTGTCCTGAGGATGAACTAATGCAAAGGACTTAGAAGGATGCCAGGTGAACATAGTTGTGTTGGGAGATATAACATGCTTACATTGATAGCATGGTGTTTTTGTAAACATTATTGAAGAATGTAAAGAAATCCTGGAATTTAAGCAATCCTAAGAAAAAGAACACTCTCTGTTTTAGCTGTTCTTTTGTATTTACCATTTCCTTCCAAATTCATCTATGTGAATTTGGGAGTAGTCAGGAGAGGTAAACAATGAAATTATTTACATTTCCCCTAAAATTGCATAGGCAAAGGCTTATTATACCAGATAAAATATTTAAGACAGGATTTTCTACAATCAGTTAGATAACATTGTTTCTTCTTGCTTTGATTCACCCTACAAATAATTACTATAAATAGCTACACTGAAGACAAGTGAATTCCTGTGAATCAAAGTATAGTTAAATGTATTTATAAACCTATATTAATTCATTGGAAAGCCAACATGCTAAAAAAGGCAACTCATAAGAATACTAACCACTTCATATATATAGTTGATATTAATGTAAAAAATGGGCAGTTTCCCAGTAAACATAAGGATGAAAACACTTTAGTAGATTGATTTACATATTAGAAATTGTTGGTTAATAAATTAAACATGAAAAGTACAAAGGAATGTGAACTATAAAAATTTATAAAGGAAATACAAAAATATTTTTTGTAAACTTTTCAAACCAGGATCTCAAAGAGATATTTGTACACCCATGTTATTGCAGCATTATTCATGATAGCCAAGAGGTGTAAGCAATCTAAATGTCCATCAGTGGATGAATGGATAAAGAAAATGTGGCATATACGTGCAGTGAAATATGCTACAACATAGATGAATCTTAAAAGGAAGGAAATCCCATCATATAATACAATATAGATGAATCTTGAGGATTTTATGTTAAATAAGCCAGTCACATAATAAGTACTGCATGATAATACTTATATGAGGCATCTAAAATTTTCAAAATCATAGAAAAATAAAAGAGAGTGTTGGTTGCCAGGGACTGAGGGGAGAGGGAAGCGGCAATTTGTTGTTTGGTGGGTGTAGAGTTTTAGTCATGGAGCATGAGTGAGATTTGGGAATCTGTTGCAACAACAATGTGCATGGGGTAGACGTTATTGTACTGTACACTTGGAAATTGTTGGGGAGGTAAATTTCATGTTACGTGTTTCTTTGAAAAAAAACTAAAGTAAAATAATGTATATGTGGTATGTACACAGATTATTTCTCCTAGATATCTTGTGGTGTAGGCTGTGACAAGGGTAGTTGCAGTGATTTATATTTTCACTTTGCCTTCACACATTTCTGGACGGTTTGATATTTTTAGAGACAGATTGTCTTTAGAATAAAAATTCAGACAAAAAATTCAAAAAAGAAATGTGCAAGAAAATTTCTTATATAGATAAAAACAAAGCTAAAGCATTTACAGATAACTGGCTAGAAACATTTTCTTTGGTTTCAGATAGCTAAGTGAATACACATGGCTCTTAGCCATTGAACTAAAATTCTAGAGGAAGAAAAACGTGTCCTGATACAACAAGATAAAAAAGTGTTTTTGAATCAAGTGTTTGTTGTAAAAGGAAATATTAAGGAAATACTTTTATCTGAGCTAAGCTGAACATGAAAAGAAAAATAATTAAAATGGGACTTCCCCCAAGAATATTAATGCAAAATACAAAGTTCAACTGTGTGAGTGCTGAAGCCTTAGATGCTGACCGCTTTAGTCTACATAGTATTCCAAGTAAGCAGATGCAATTATTTAATGCAAAGTTTTCATCTTAATGCCATAACATAGGAAACCGCTAATAGGGGAAAAATCCTGGAGTTACTTTCAAACTGGCTCAAAGAGAAATACTTAATTGGAGTTAAAATGATGGCAGAACACATAGTCACATTTCGGAACTACTCTGTAAAGAGGTTCTCAGCTTAGTCATAGAATAAAGAGTCAGGGTTCAGATCAGGGAACATGGATGATAAATGATTAGGTGTTTTAATAATGATAATATCTAACATTTCATGAACATTTACTCTGTATCAGGTACTGTGCTAAACTTCATTTTCTTATTTAATTCTAAGAACAACTAGTCTACCACATTCACAGATGAAGAAATTGAGTACTAAAGAGATAAATTAATTTCCCTAAGGTTATTTATCCATGTAACACTGGAGTAAGATTTGAACCTCAAGGTGCATGGTAATTGGAGTCATACAAACCTGGCTTTGTATCTTTCCTCTATCAGAGAGTTACTAAATAAATTTGGACAAATTGCTTAACTGCTCTGTGCCTTAGTTTTCTCATCTGTCAAATGGGAACAAAAGTACAACCTATGTGTAATGCCCTTGTAAGGAATCAGTTGGATAATATATGTGACAGGCACACAGTAAGCACTCAGTAAACAGTGACTTATTCATGTTTCTTGCTAAGATCAAGAATAGTAGGTTAAAAGAGTCTCCAGGTACTTAGGACATCAAGTTGACACAAACTGAAAAGGCTACAAATAAATCTGTTTTCTGAAAGCAATGAATTTTAAAGGGAAGTTAATTTTAAAAAATAAAATAAAATATAAAAGATATAAATTAGTGTTAGATTAATTTGTCAAAAATTAGTGGAAAATACCTAGAAAGTTATAAAAATTATTTCTAAATATAAATCATAAATTTATACTTTTTGTATGTAGTTTTTATATAGTTTTTGCATATATGTCTTAACTATTGGCATACAAATGATTCTTTTTTTATGGAAAAATAACTGAATAAACATGTAAACAGGAAAAATGTCTATTTGGCTCCTCTGCCCATTTTTTAATCAGGTTGTTTGTTTTTTTGTTGTTGAGTTGTATGAGTTCCTTATATATTTTGGATACTAACCAGTTATCATATATGTGATTTACAGATATCTTCTTCCATTCAGTAGGTTGTCTTTCCCTTTTGTTGATGGTTTCTTTTGCTGTGCAGAAGTTTTTTAGTTTAATGTAGTCCCATTTGTTTATTTTTGCTTTTTCTTCCCTTGCCTGAGGAGACATATCCAGAAAGATATTGCTAAGACCAGTGTTAAAGAGGGTGCTGCCTATGTTTTCGTCTAGGAGTTTTATGGTTTCAGGCCTTATATTCTAGTCTTTAATCCATTTTGAGTTGATTTCTGTGTGTGGTGTGAGATAGTGGTCTAGTTTCTTTCTTTCTTTTTTTTTTTTTTTTTTTTTTGCTTATGGCCGTCCAGTTTTCCCAAAAGCATTTATTGAAGAGACTATTCTTTCTCCATGTTATGTTCTTTATGCCTTTGTTGAAAATTAATTGTGCATATGTGTGTGGGTTTATTTGTGGGCTCCTAATTTTGTTCCATTGATCTATATATCTGTTTTTCTGCCAACATCATGCTATTTTGATTACTATAGCTTTGAAATATAGTTTGAAATCAGGGTGTGATACCTCCAGCTTTATTCTTTTTTCTCAGTATTGCTTTAACTATTTTGGTTCTTTTGTGGTTTCTTATAAGTTTTATAAATTTTTGTTCTATTTCTGTGAAAAAAATGTCCTTGGCTAAAGGCACATGAAAAGATATTCAGCATCACAATTATTAGGAAAATGCAAATCAAAACCACAATGAGATATTGCCTCACACCTGTTAGAATGGCTGGTATCAAAGAGGCAAAAAATAATGAGTGTTGGTGAGGATGTGGAGAAAAGGGAACCCTCCTACCATGTTGGTGGGCTTGTAATTTGTTGCTGTCACTATGGAAAACAGTATGAAGGTTTCTCCCCAAATTAAGAATAGAACTACCATATGATCCAACTATTCTAATTCTGGATATTTATCCAAAGAATACAGAAACACTAATTCAAAAAGGTATGTGCACCCCTATTTTCATCACAGCATTATTTACAATAGCCAAGATGCGGAAGCAGCCTAAGTGCCCATCAATAGATGAATGGATAAAGAAAGTATGGTACACACACACACACACACACACACACACACACACACACACACACACACTGGAATACTACTCAGCCATAAAAATGATGAAATCTTGCCATTTGCAACAAGAAGGATGGACCTTGATTATATTATGCTAAATGAAATAAGTCAGATGGAGAAAGAAAAATACTATATGATTTCACTCTTATGTGAAATATAAAAAACAAATGAAAACAAAATAGATGAACAAAGCAAACCAAACCAAATAGAAACAAACATGTAGATACAGACAACAGAGTAGTGGTTATGAGAGGGGAAGGAGAAGAGGGGAGGGCAAAATGGGTAAAGGGGATTAGCTTTATGGTGGAAACTGAAGTTTTTGGTTGTGAGCACACTGTAGGGTATACAGAAGTAGAAATATAGTGTTATACACATGATACTTATATAATGTTATAAACCAATGTTACCTCAATACAAAAAAGAATGAAGATATATAAATGTAAAAAATGCCTTTTAAACTGCTATTCTTTTCTTTTCTTTTTTTTTTTTTTTTTTTTTTTTGTTGTTGTACGTGGGCCTCTCACTGTTGTGGCCTCTGGACGCACAGGCTCAGCGGCCATGGCTCACGGGCCCAGCCTCTCCGCAGCATGTGGGATCTTCCCAGACCGGGACATGAACCCATGTCTCCTGCATTGGCAGGCGGACTCTCAACCACTGTGCCACCAGGGAAGCCCTAAACTGCTATTCTTTTCTAATGTACATTCTGCAAACAGGACCTGAGATTCCTGAAATTGCCATAAAATGATCCTTTTGGTGAGAACAGATTGGACTAATAGATGAAAACTATTCTTCTTAAAAAAGTTTGTTGGGCCCTTTTTTGAAAGATAAGCTGCATATCTACATGGAGTGAAAATAAATGACATTTGCCCATGATTTTCTTAGTTTAAAAATCCAGAACCTTTTATCTATGGTAGGAATAATCTCCGTAGAGATCAAGGAGACATGTGTGTTTTTGTATTTCAAATAAGGTAAAAGAAGCTGTCACTATTTAATCATGGATCCACAATTTCTGCCTCAGAACAAAACAAAAGTGTTTAAAATACTCCCACTTTTTGGTGAAACATTTCCTATGTTTTCTCTACAGAATGTTGTGGGCCAGAATATTTCATCATTGACACCTGGTCATTCAGGGAGACTGGGGATCAAAATTGTTTTGACTATTAAATATTCCCACCTTCATGTGGGGACATTTATAGAGAATAGACAATACCTGGATATTGCTTTTCATAGATTAGATTCAGGAAAAAGACTCTGTGAAGACCATTAACTGTCTCAGCATCTTGATCTTTCTACCTTTTTATGATAAAAAAAGAATCAAAGTATGGGCTGGTACAAAAGCAGAAAAAAAATCCCCAAGCCTTGGAAATATTCAGTGTTTGTATTGGTGAGAAAAGAAGAGTAGAGATGAATGAAACTTAAGTCCCAGCAGACTTTTTTTTTTTTAAGGTGTGGAGCTCACTTTACTGCTGCATCAGACAAAGAAGAAACAATCTAGTAACTAAGAAAGAAAATAAATGGGTTTTAAAGCTTTTACATCAAAATAAAATAAAATATATAATGTGGTTAGTGCTAAATGAAAATATCATACTGAACTGGTGGTTTTAAAGGGATACCTCACAACCACTAAAGTGAGTTACATTTTTTTCTGGCCAGACAACAAGTACTCGTGTGAAATAACCTGTTGAGTACCACTAGCACATAATATTTTTCCTTCACTAGATTTGCTAAAATAGAATAGACTCCTTATGTATTAGTTTTCTAGGGCTGCTATAACAAAGTGTCACAAATTAGGTGGCTTAAACTGAGAAATTTATTCTCTCACAGTACCAGAGGCTAGAAATCCAAGAGCAAAACATCAGCAGGGTTGTTTTCATCTGAGTGCTGTGAGGGAGCATCTGTTCCATGATTCTCCTCAGCTTCTTCTAGTTTTCTCACAATCTTCATTGTTCCTTGTCTTGTAGAAGCCTCACCGCAATCTCTGTCTTCATCTTTATATGGGTTCTACCTTTGTAAGTGTTTGTCTCTTTGTCCAAATTTTCCCTTTTAATAAGGACACCAGTCATATTGGATTAAGGCTCTCTCTAATGACCTCATTTTAACTTGATTACCTCTGTAAACACCCTACCTCCAAATAAGTTCACATCCTGAGGTATTGGGCATTAAGGACTCCAACATATCTTTTGAGGGGAGACACAGTTCAATCCACAATAAAATTGGGACTTAGCTGGTGTTATTTCTAGGGGGAAGTGAAAATGAATATGGACCAGAACATCTAGTTTTTTTCAGAAAGCATGAATAATTTCAGACATGAATAAGATAGAATTGGCCACTTTAGAGGCATTGACCAGGTCACGTTGGAAATTAACCCTTAATCAAGGGCTTTATTCTATAGTACCAAAGGAGATACTCTTTCTATGGTAAAGTTGGATAAGGCTCTGAAATTAGATTGTAAATATCTGAATTGAGGTTTTATTACATGTCATTGGGATCTTTAGGGAGGTCTGGACCCTTTACGTTATTATAAGAATAATGCAGTGCATCTGATCTTTAAGTCAAACTTCATCTCCGAAGGTTAAACTCACATGTTAAAGTACTACCTGGAAAGTTTATAGTCTATGCAGTTGAGATTTGGGGGGAATTACCACAAGCTAGAAATAAGGAATATTCTTCCTCTCCTTTTGTCTTAAAGTCTGCTACAAGCTGAGCATTTTATGAGTCAAAAAGTATCAGCAAACTTTTTTTATTATGTTTGCATGCCAAAGAGTTCAAAGAAGGCAGCTAAAAAGTATTCCCATTGGATAAATGATGAAAAGCTTAGCATCTAAATAAATACATAAATTAAACCAGATAGCCAGTTGAAACTCGTTGAGTCTTTAAATAGAACTAAGACTTCATGATGAGTTTTAAAAGAGATAAGATATTTTACAAGACACCAAACAAGTCCACTATGTTGATGACATTATGTTAATCAAATCTGGTGAGCATGAACTACAATCACACTATATTCCACAATAAGTGAAATGTATTCCATAGAGTGAGAAGTACACCCCACAAAAATTCAGGATCTAGTCACATTGGTAGACTTCAGGGATTCAATAGGCTATGGCATACCAGAGAATCCCCTCTAAGGAAAAGAACAAGCTGAATTTCCCACATTTCACCACTAACAGAGAGACTCGGTGCTTAGTGGACCTATTTGGATTTTGGAGGCAGCATGTATCACATCTGGGAATACTACTGTAACTATTCTTTGGATGACCATTTTTAATGAGATCCAGGGAAAGAGAGAACTCTGCTGTAGGAATGGGATGTAGCTGCAATCTATCCTGCCACTTGGGGCATATGACCCAGCAGACCCAATAGTGCTGGATGTGTATGGGGTATATGTTTCCTGTATGGAGTCTCTTGATAGCCTAGATCAGAGAGATGTAGTACATTTCTAGAATAAGGCAGAGAACTAATTTCTTCCTTGGAAGAGAACTAATCTCCATATGAAAAATTGCCCATAGGAAATATAGAGCACCTGATCTTAGAATACCAAATATCTAAGCAATCTCACCTATCCATTCAAAGGTGGGTGTTATCTGCTTCAGAAAGCAGATGTCAAAGTATGGCCCCATGGGCCAAATCTAGCCTTCCATTTGTTTAAGCAAGTAAAGTTTTATTAGAACTCAACCATACACATTCATTTACATATTGTCAATGGCTGCTTTCACTCTTCAACATCAATTGAGTAGTTGCAACAGAGACGTTATGGCCCACAAAATCTAAGATATTTATTCTCTGGAACTGTTCAGAAAAAAATTTACTGATCCTTGTACTAAGGCATAAGGTCAGCTCTGCAATCACGATCCATCGTAAGGTAGAAATTTTACATTCTGGACTTGGATGGAGAAAGATAAGAAGACCCATGAACAAGTAATCCAGACTCTCATGGCCCCCACCTTTGCTCCATCAATGCTTCTCCTTCAATCCACAGCTACTGTCTCCAAGGGGGGTTGGGTGAGTTATTTAACCATCTGCTGGAGAATAAAGTACTTTAACCGGTTAACAGAATGTGAATGTATCTGTGGGAGTGGGTACATGACAAGTTGATTTTTGTATCTCACATAAATTCCAACCAGAGATCATCCACCACAGAAAAGTTACTCAGAAAATAGGTGAACAGTGTGATTCATCCTACTCCTTTTGATCCTTGGTTTGCACAATGGATACTTGGCCATGAAACACAGATGGAGGCTTTGCATTAGTGCTGAAGCATGAACTTCCTCTCAGCATGGCTGGTATAGGTTTTACTGCTGCTGATCTCCTCAAGGAGATCAGTTGGATACTTGGTGGTAGGTAGACTATGTCAGATCTCTTTCTCCTTGGATGGGTCACTGGTTAATCTTTATCTAAATGCAAACATAATCCAGAAATGAATTTGCCTTTCCTGCCTGATTGTTGGTGCCAGCATCACATTGTGAAGTTTTATATAATTCCTTATCTATTAACATAGTATACTACTCAACACTGTCTTGGACAAAAGGAGACAGAGGAGGTGCAAGAAAGGGCTCTGATAAGCTTGTGAGATTTACTGGTCTTATCATATACTTATCACCCAGAAACAGCTTGTCTGATAGCGTATTGCATAGAATAATGGCTAACTCATGGTTGGTTCAGTTAAAATCACCAGCCCAGGGGCTTCCCTGGTGGCGCGGTGGTTGCGCGTCCGCCTGCCGATGCAGGGGGGCCGGGTTCGCGCCCCGGTCTGGGAGGATCCCACGTGCCGCGGAGCGGCTGGGCCCGTGAGCTGTGGCCGCTGGGCCTGCGCGTCCGGAGCCTGTGCTCCGCGGCGGGAGGGGCCGCAGCAGAGGGAGGCCCGCATACCACCAAAAAAAAAAAAAAAAAAAAAAATCACCAGCCCAGTGACAACAATTTGCGTTTTGGAGTACTATCCTCCAGATTGTGACATATGCATTGAGCTAATGGCTGATACACGGTGATGTGGCCTCAATAGTTAGAAGTATGTTTAGGAACCAAGGGGTGAAAGTGAGAGTGTTCATCAGTACCACATCCAATAACTACCTGAAGAATTTGTGCTTCTCATATTCATATAGTCAAGCTATGCAGATTGCTGAGGGGGAAGCAGGGAATATTTCATGCAGGGGATTCAGTGAGGATTATTTTATACTGGGATCTATGACTAACACCTGACCATTTGGGACATTCATGCCAATAAACTAGCAGACACAGGAAAGGATTTACTGTACTGGATGAGGTAATTGACCTCGATAACCATTAGGACTAAGGTTTGTTAATGCACAAAGGTGGCAAAGAGTGTTATTTCTGAAATCTTGGGATTTGCTGAAGCATCTCAGCATTCCCTCTTGCTGGAGTGGTATAAGGTGTCCTTCTACCAGGTCAAAGCTCCTCCACCTCTTTGGCTTCTGTCACCCTATGAACCTCTCAGGGCCTTGAGATATCCTTTCTCCTGGATCTTCTAGCCAATGTCTCATTTCTTTTTCTCCTTCACGGCCACATTTCTTAAGTAAATTGTGAGTATTCCCTGTGTACATTTTATTCCCACACATTTACACTCAACCTGCTGCTTGCGTCATGCTCATCATGGCTTCTTATGGATGCATATGATAGACATATTTCAGGCTTTCTCTTACTTGAACTCTTGAATTTTCAGCAGTGTTTGACACCATTTACCAATCCCTCCTTCCTAAAACACTCTTGGGTTCTCCTAACATCAAAATCATCTGGATTTTTTTTTCTTTGTTCTTAGTTATGCCCAGTACTCAGCATATAACAGGTATGCCATAAAAAAATTAAATAAATGAATATATAGATTATGCTTTAGGGGAACAAAATTTGCCACCCCAAAATGTCTCTTTGCCATGCGGATTATTTTGTGGTGAAAACAATCAAGGCCCAAGAGACTCAGGAAGAAATTTTGACCTTCCCCCTAACTGCCTAAAGAACATAGATAGAGGACCTGTTCCAGGAAGGGCACTATCAACATAGATAACTATAGTGTAGATTTGGTGTGTTGACAGGGAGGAACCTAGCAAAGTCTATTTGTTGAAATCCTTCTCTGTATCCCATTGTTTCTGTATGGCCCAGAAAACTTTTATTTACCAAACATTTGCTTTTTCATCTTGATGAATCGCCTTCCTTCCCTTTGAAGTCCCACATCACTACCCCCAAAATCAATCTTCAGCTGAAAATTGTATTTAAGGTGAGGGTTTCAGCCATTGTGGTATGAGTCTCTCAGTTCTCCTGGGTCTCTCCCATATATTCATGTTATTAAACTTTTGTTTGATTTTTTTTCTTGTCAATCTGTCTCACGTCTGTTTAATTCTTAGACCAGCCAGAAGAACCTAGAAGGGTAGAGGAAAATTTCTTCTTCCCTGACAATGCCATTTGGTTAAGTTATCAATGATGTAATCACTTATACGTTCTCTCCTCAATTTTTTGCTCGATATAAAGCATGATTCATCTATATCTAGTCACCAAAATCCTTGTCGGAATCCTTCTTATGGATAGGGTGCAAAAGAATTCAAATGATTCCGCGATAATATGTAAAAGATGAAAACATTTCGTCACAAGAATTCATTCATATTGAATTGTTAACTAAGTTAACAAAGTACTCTTAAATATATTTCTACATGATCTAATACTTCTGATATATGTTTAAGTAGGACATTCATTCTGCATTTTTTGACTTTCTAAGCTGTAGACTCATCTCAGTAACTGCAATGAATCATAAAGCAATTAATATTTGAATGGGATAACAAACTGAATGCATCATTTTTAAAAGTCTGTGTATAAATAAGTGTGAAAACATATAATACACATTTAAGTACCATTTTTAATCCCACAGATAACCTCTTTTCTTTCTTTCAAACACAGAACTTTATCCTCTGTAGAGTCTGTAAACCCCACAGAGACTGTAAGTTGAGTAAAATGCACTGAATTTTCTGAGAAACTGTTAAGATACTTTCGTGTTAATAGCAAAGCAGCAATTGAAAATGGCTCTCCACCAGCATAGATTGTGGTGTTCCACTTCTCCTCTGTTCTAAAAACAATGCATTAACAACCATTTGCTATAAAAGACCTAAACATATTTTTAAAACAATGGCCTGGAAACTTTGGGAGGAACACCGTGGGAAGCCGCTAAGGCTACCATTAGCAGTGAGATAATAGCCTACCAGCATCCCACAGCAACAAAAAACAACCCAGCATGTAACTTATGGTCTAATTTGATCATGAGATGGAAGAGCATGCATTTCTGAACTAGATCCCAGAAAATGAAGCATTTTATGGTAATACCGTATTAATTCTGGGAGAAATTTGTGTTTCTCCAACATGTTTCTTTTCAGGTTAATGATACTCAATACTTATCAAGTAGCTAAGTATACACATTAAACTAATGGGTCATTTACTTCAGAGCATGAATTTGTTAATAAATTCAGATGACTTGAGATTAGTCCCTAAGAAGCCACAGGGGTGCACTTCATCCAGGAATTGACGTAGAAGAGAATAAAATTAAATACGATAAACACCAATTTTAGATAAGAATGTCATTCAAGATATTAGCAAAGGCAAAGAACCAAGAGGCTTTCAAAGTGAAATGAATCTAAGTCCAGGGAATTTGACCTCTAAGATGTAACTTTAGAAGAGATTTCTTTCAAAACTTTTGGTGTGATCTAATGTTGTAGTCAGGAAACTAAGTCAAGAGCTGCTCAAGAGCTCTTCTCACAGATTTTCTGTCCTTTTGAACCTATATTCTATAATTTAGAAGCAAAAATATTTTCAAGCCACTACTTAGTTTAAATTTTCTCATCTCTATAAAGTAAATCTAGATCTTTTTCTACTACACAAAAACTCCCATTCATTTTATTAAAAGATAAATAAAGGATTAATAAAGGATTTACAAGAAAATTTAACAATTTTTTTATTTTTTGTAAGGATGATGAAATTAATAATAATTATAAATAATGTTTACTGAGGACTCATTTTATGCCAAGCATTATGCTGAATTACATGTATTATTGCTTTATTTAATTCTTAGAACAGGCATATGAGATAGGTACTATTATTAGTTTTACAGATAAGGAAAGAAAGATTCATTAATATTAAGTAACTTGCATAGGATCATATAAACAGTGAGTGGTCAAGTGCAGTTTGAATCCTGACCATTTGAATCTACAAACTACACTCTTAACAGTTCTATTTGTCAAATATTCTTTATGCACTTCAGTTATGCATGGAATATTTCACAATAAAAATTGCAAAAAGAGGCACTAGACTGTCTGTTCATAATGCCTGCTGTCTTAGAATTGAATTATAAAGCTCTTCACATGAAAGTCTCCACAGAATTTTTTTTAATTAACCAGTTAGATTCATATGGCAGAATAAATGGGTACCAAAACTGCTGTTATTTAGAAAAAGAACAATAAATGAAGAAGGTGTTTCCTTTAAAGAAATAAAACACATTATAAAGCTGAAATAATTGTAATATTATGTTAGGGCAAAAGGAATTAATAGCAATGTAAACAAAACAGTGAAAAGACAAAAATCCTTATGTGGGTGAGATTTTATATGCATATTTATTTGAATACTTATATGCTCACTTACAACATAGACTATGAGAAAACTACTTTTACAAAGAGACTGTGTTCTCAAACTTTTTGGAAAATGGGAAGTATATTCTCAGGGGAGAGTTTGCTTGGTTTTTCTTTTATTCTGCGCTAATATCTTATTGGATCTTTTGTGTTAAAAGGGAACAACCTTTCTCCTTCTCAACCTGCAATGGCATATTGTGAGGAAAAAAAAAAAGAGCTAAGCAAAGAAAGGGTTAATGTGGTCTATTTTAGAAAATAGCAGAAATATCAGAGTTGTCTCTTGAATGACTGAGGAGAAAGGTGCCCATAAATTGAGAGTAATTGTATCAAGATGGTTACTTTACAGTCAGAGAAGATCTTAGACCACAGTAGGAAGTTAGGTACTTTGGAAGGATCACAGCAAAGGAGGAACTTCTGTGGCAGGTAAATTTGCTAATTGTCTATGAAAACTGAAGACTAGCACTGTATGTTAAATTTCTATTACCATGTAAGTAATCACTCTGTGATACCCCAAACATTCATTATAACTCTTATAACTTTGGTCATGTTTAGTCAGTGGCATTTTGTAGGAAAGAACAGGGGTGTTATCTAGCACAGATGAAAATGGGACAGTGATGGATAGTTGAATAGTTGATGCTTCCAGTTAGTGAAAATAGAGTGTTGAGAGCATTGACTCTTTTGGTGGACTACTTGAAATCAAATCCCAACTTTTTGCTTCTTAATTGTATGACTTCAAGTAAATTACTCAACCTTAATGTGTTAGGTATCCTCATCTGTAAAATGGGGATATTAGTAGAGCTATTGTGACTACTGTGTAGATTAATTCATACCAAGAGTTTAGAAAGTGGCTGTCACATAGAAAGCACCTATTAAGTGATAGCTATTATGATTATTGCTAGAACCAAGAGCAATGAAGGCAAACAGAAGACAGCAGAGCAAGAGCGAAGCACGAAATGACTCAAGAGTAGATGTGATGAGACAAACTTGTTTTCCCAAAGTACACTGGAGGGAGGTGGTCCTGAAAAGTCAGGGATAAGGAAGCAACACTTGGTGTAGTATGACCTATGCTGTGTGTTCATAAAACCATTTTCTTCCCCCCGCTGGGCTCAGAGGAAACTATATTTCTCTGCCTTCTGCTATAAGCTTGATTCTCTGGAAGCAGAGCTTGAAACAGATAGTGTTTGGAGTCAGTGATATTTATGAATAATTACGTTTGTGGAAGGGAGAGGGCAGAAGCAGGATTGGTCAGTGAGAGAAGCCTGCATGGTGATTCTTCCGCTGAAGTTTGTCATAATGCCCACACAGCATTGTTTTTCCCCAACCATACCTCAAATACCATAGGGTGTACCATGTTGTAGAAGAGGCAGGGGTGCTTACATCACAACCTGGACCTATTGCAGTGTTTTCTAAGAGCTGCAGTTGTATCTATAGGGATGGAATATGCCGTCTCACGGCCTAAAGATGTTCTTCAGTGTGGCACTTCATTCTCTGTGACAGGAGGTGTAAAATTTAATGATTTTACTTTGACTTTGGAGGGGATATCCAAGCACGCCCCTAAAAGTTTGATGGATGTAAAATTAACTCCTGAACCTTCATTAAGTTTCTCTCTTGCTCTCTTGAGTGCATGCATATCACCAAGGCTTTCTGCATGCTAGCCACTTTTTGCTCATCTAGACTTCTTAGTAAAATATTATAGTGGATCTATGTGATGTTCCATAGGATGTCCAGATAGTTCAGCTCTCTTTGTGCTATATCATGACGGATGGCAAATGAGTTAACAGAACCCTGGAGCAAAACTATGACTATTTCTGTTTATTCCATGTGAACGCAAACTACTAGAAAAGAATGCATTTGCCATACCACTGGCCACAAACCATGTACCTGAGGTTGTGATGATCTCCTCTTGCCCAGTGGCTATAACTGAGGCTGCCACTTCATTGAGTTTGCAGTAGTCCACTATCATTATCCATGCAGGATCTGCAAAGGCCAGACTGGTAAATTAACTGGAGATATGATGGAGACAACCACTCTAAACTCTATATCTTGAAAGGTGATATTAATTTTTGCCACACACCACCCAGGTTGCAAGATTGTTTTTAATTTACTAAGTTGGGTGATGTGAAATAGTTTCAGAGGCTTCCCCTTAGCTTTCCTCACTATATTAGCCTTTAGCGCCACAGTTCAAGCACCCAGTGTGGGGTTATGCCAATTCCCAAGGATCTCAATCCCACTTATACATTCAGATACAACAGAAATGACCACGAAGAGGGTTCACAGACCCAGTGTGCCCACTGTAAGCCAAAGCTCAGGCAAAACACTATTTATTACCTATTCCCCGTATGCCTCCACTCTAATGGGAGAGGGATACATGACACTTAGGGAGTCCCGTTATCATTGTCAACTTAGACAGTTCAACAGGCCTTAAAATTTTGGGGAATTCCTCTTTCACCATTGTAACTGAGTGCATGGCTGTAAGTTGTTTTGGGGAAAAAAGAACACAACTGTTACTGTATATGCCTTCCCAAGGTATTGAACGTTTTTTTGTGCGTGTGTGTTTCTCCTGCATGCAGGTCATGACTCCTTTTCAGTCAATGTATCCCAAATCTGAGAACTAGCTCATGTCTGGGAGCTAGGCAATGGATCTTGACATTGATGGTACAAACGGAGTAATACTCTAATTAGCTGCCCATATATTTTTGCCCCTGTGTACTCATGCCCTGTTAGCTATCTCCGAAGTTCAATCACACCTCCTTGGTTGCTACTCTCACCCTTCTATTAAGAAAATTACATCCATTTTTATGTTTTTATTTGATTTATTGCTCCCATTCCTATCATGTCCATTGTTATAGGGAAAAAGTGAGGGGAAAACACAGCTAAATACAGGACGGTAATGAAAAAAGATTATTAGAAAAGTGGTATCCAGGAGGTAGCTAAGGACTTTCAAGAGGATGTAGGGGTAGAGATAGTTTTAAGTCAAGCAATTTCCACATCCTCAACTACTGTGCATATTCCATCCTAAAACTGATTTGTATGAGAGACTGAGTATTAGGATCAAGACATCATCTTGGTTATCCACTTTCTTTTCACTTTCACCTTTCTCTTACTTTAAAAAAGGCTTCCCTTTCACTCATATTAGGGTTGTCCAGTGGTGTAAGTACCTATAGGTTTAAAAATGGAACAATTTACAATAGTGTTGTCAATGTTAAGAAAATTAATATCATTAATGACTAGGTATCAAATTGCTTTGATAATCACAATTCAAGTGTTTTCCAATTCTTTGCTTTCAACAAAACTGAAGATGGCCTAATCTAGTTACCAGATAACTCGGAAAGAGTACAAAGATTTGAGAACTATTGCTATGACATAACTCAATTATCAACTATTTATGTTTATGAAGTTTACTCAGCAGTTACTTCTATAAAATAAGAAAGAAATAGAATTGATATTGTTTTTACTCATGCTAGCAATAAGTAATATCCATCTACAGATACATAACCCAATTGAAGAAGCAAAAAACATAACTCATTCATCTCATTTAGGAATACACTTCCAGTATTTTTTTAAACTTTAGTTGATAGATTTTTTCTTCAAAATTCGTAAAATATGCATGTTACTTTGATTATTTACAACTAACATTCAAAATTGGTAACAAAACAAGAAAATTCAGCATTTAGAGCTTTATGGTGACAAATCATTTATAAAAATAATGTCAATTTAGATATTTTGTTGCAGAAACATGTAACTGTGATCAATAAAAGACTTTCAAATATAAAATATCTCATACTACGATAGGATTATGTGGAGGAAGTGCAATGTTAATGTGATTTCAAGAAGAAAACGAATAATAGAAAATTCCTGTGAAATAAGAGCTTTGTTTATGCATTGTTTTTCACAATGGTGTGGTTGTATCAGATCATTATGGTATTTGGATAATAAGAGATATTTTAAAAGACAGATGTAATTGCTTTATTTTCAAATGTCAATGTATGTAATATACCAGAAATTATATATTTTGCAACTGCTTAAACTTAGATTTTTAAAAATGGGTATCCCATTATAAATTTGCAATGACTAAAAAGTTTTTCAAAATCCCTTTAGAGGAGACATGAACAAAATGTATGAAGACCATTGAAACTAGGGACTAGGTGATCAAAGAAAAAAAGTGTGTCTTTATCTACGTTTCCATATTGGAAGTGTTTGAAGAGCCATTAAATTACATCAAACTATTCTGCTTGCATATCTTGTATTTTGCATAACAAAATTCATTGTTCACTATTCAATTGCAGTATATGTTCAGGCCAGTGGAGAAACATAGACATTTCCTTATTGTTAGCTTTTATACATGGTTCAATATTGCAGATAAAACTAAACAGGATACAAATTATAAGAAGTTGAAATACAATGAACATACTGAAACTTAGTAGAATTTTAAATGTAGATATCTTACTTTTAGAGAAAGAGAACAAAGAAATGGGACTATGCCAGTTTACTTTTAAAAATTTCCATGAGTAGATAACTTGCATGCGACATTCCTTATGTGCATCTCAGTGAATCTATGTGTGCATATGTGTGTGTGTGTGTGTGTACTCCAGTGAATCTATGTGTGCATGTGTGTGTGTGTGTGTGTGTGTGTGTGTGTGTGTGTACTCTTGCCTGCCTATAATGTTGTCTTTTTTATCTCTCCATTATAAAAGAACAAAAACTGGAGATCTGTTTGACTATTTATAAATTTTCTTGAGTTTTTCATATACTTTTTAAGATTTATACTTGAAATTGTATTCAGTACTCCAAACCTTTATTTTAAACGTGACAATAGAATTTACTATATTTCAAGTTAGTTTTTAATATACTATATGCTCATGTGAAAGAGACTGATAGATATCTCTCATTTCTATCTTATCTTCACTACAAGGTTCCCTCCTCTTGAGTATGTATCTTTGTAACTGACTTTTATTTCAATATGTCTATGAAGAAGTAACAGCATTTAGGCAAGCTCACTGTTAACATTTTAACACTTCTTCAGAAACTACATCCAGCTCATTCATATCTTTTTTTGTTTTCAAACCAATTCAAGACTTTTAAAATTCAAGTCAATCCTAAACATTCTAGTTTTTAAAAGTTTATCTACTAACATGACTTTCAGTTATTTTTCTGATAATTTTTTTAAGTAAAACTATAACTTATTTAGCAAAATTATTTGTTTATATTACAAGTAAGTGTACTGCTTCTGATTTATTTGTGTATCCTCCACTTATCTAAATGGAGATAGTCTGGTTCTCATAAATACACAACCTGTTTCGTCAGCTAGGAATACCTCGCCACCACAACTTTTGTCCAAAAGTTACCAAGTCTGTATGCTAGCTCCTTCCTTCAAGCTTCACGTGATGCATTGCCCCATAACCAAGCCCCCCAGTTGAAAATAATACTTCTTCTGAACTCTGGAGTTGAAATACTTTTACTCTTAACCCTCGAAGCCCTAATTTTTGCTTTGTATTGTGAGACAGTACTTTCTACACAGAATTATAATATTTAGACACACATTCCATATATCAGTCTATAAGTTTCTGAAGGCAGAATCAATGTGGAGCTCATCTGTATTCCCAACATCTCCATAGTATACTCTCACGTGCTATGTATGACGCCCAAGAATTATTCAGTGGGTCAGTAAAACTCAACAGATAGATAAATGATGCCAGTCCTGTTAAATCTCAATGTCCCCTAAACTCTACTCAGTGCTCTGTGGTGACCTAAATGGGAAGGAAATCCAAAAAAGAGGGGATATATGTATACGTATAGCTGATTCACTTTGCTGTACAGCAGAAATGAACACAACATTGTAAAGCAACTATACTCCAATAAAAATTAATTTTAAAAAAACCCTCAATGTTTAAGTGCTGACCAGGACCCAGACAAATTTATAAAGAAAGTAAGGTGCTCAAATTGTTTAGAGTTTCCATAAAATGTTCTTTAGTTGTTACCCTCCCTGAGGAATCTAGCCTGGTTCTCTTTCCAGCTGGCTTCATTAAAAAAAAGAATAAAAACAAAATCGAAAAGAAACGTCTATTTCACAC
The DNA here is from genome assembly GCF_002837175.3 of Physeter macrocephalus. Taxonomy (NCBI): domain Eukaryota; kingdom Metazoa; phylum Chordata; class Mammalia; order Artiodactyla; family Physeteridae; genus Physeter; species Physeter macrocephalus. The sequence continues at coordinate 17,683,002 of NC_041234.1, read as the reverse complement.
AAAATGAAATATTTATGACTAAATAAAATATCATAACTTTTCCAGTAAGTTTACTAAATCACCAATTATGGAAGTTCAGGCAACAGGAAATAATAATACTAATAGCATTACTATATTATTATTACTAATAATAAAATTAGTAAGAGTTTACTGTTTATAAGGTATTATATTAAATCCTCTGCATAGGGCTTCCCTGGTGGCGCAGTGGTTGCGCGTCCGCCTGCCGATGCAGGGGAACCGGGTTCGCGCCCCAGTCTGGGAGGATCCCACATGCCGCGGAGCGGCTGGGCCTGTGAGCCATGGCCCCTGGGCCTGCGCGTCCGGAGCCTGTGCTCCGCAACGGGAGAGGCCGCAGCAGAGGGAGGCCCGCATACCATTAAAAAAAAAAAAAAATAGAATTAAATCCTCTGCATAAATTATCTCATTTAATACTCACGGCAATACTTTTACCATCTCCATTTTCCATAGAAAGAAACAGGTCCACAATGCCAAACTTTCTCTCTTTTGCCTCTGATTTTTTGAGGAGAAATTTTCTCTGTATATCCTCTGGCTTACTTTTTTTTTTTTTTTTTTTTTTTTTTGCTTCTCCACAGTGGGGAGATGAGTTACCAGGTCAGGAAAGATAGACCTTAGTTCGAATTTATAAATTGGGCAATGGTAATCTATCATCCCTAAAGTTTGGGAATTCCTACTCTTTCTGTGCTCTTTCTCAACTTCCTCCCCTCAGTGAGAGGCGGTAACCCTAAGTAACTCCTCCGTTAAGACCCATCCTTTCCCTTGTGTGGGCTAAACTGGTGTAGTTAAGAGGATCACCTAGAAGAATTAAAGAACAAACAAACAGAGATGAACAATACAATAACTGAAATGAAAACTACACTAGAAGGAATCAATAGCAGAATAACTGAGGCAGAAGAACAGATAAGTGACCTGGAAGACAGAATGGTGGAATTCACAGGTGCGGAACAGAATAAAGAAAAAGAATGAAAAGAAATGAAGACTGCCTAAGAGAATTCTGGGCTGGGACAACATTAAATGCAACAACATTCTCATTATAGGGGTCCCAGAAGGAGAAGAGAGAGAGAAAGGAGCAAAGGAGATATTTTAAGAGATGATAGTTGAAAACTTCCCTAACATGGGAAAGGAAATAGCCACCCAAGTCCAGGAAGTGCAGAGAGTCCCTGGCAGAATAAACCCAAGGAGAAACACACCAAGACACATAGTAATCAAATTGGCAAAAATTAAAGACAAAGAAAAATTATTAAAAGCAGCAAGGGAAAAACAACAAATAACATACAAGGGAAGCCCCATAAGGTTAACAGCTGATTTCTCAGCAGAAACTCTACAAGCTAGAAGGGAGTGGCATGATATACTTAAAGTGATGAAAGGGAAGAAGCTACAACCAAGATTACTCTACCCGGCAAGGATCAC
>NC_041234.1:17680233-17681207 GCF_002837175.3 Physeter macrocephalus | reverse complement strand
CGATGGAGAAATCAAAAGCTTTACAGACAAGCAAAAGCTAAGAGAATTCAGCACCACCAAACCAGTTCTACAACAAATGCTAAAGGAACTTCTCTAAGTGAGAAACACAAGAGAAGAAAAGGACCTACAAAAACAAAGCCAAAACAATTAAGAAAATGGTCATAGGAACATACATATCGATAATTACCATAAACGTGAATGGATTAAATGCTCCAACCAAAAGACACAGAATGGCTGAATGGATACAAAAACAAGACCCATATATATGCTGTCTACAAGAGACCCACTTCAGACCTAGGGACACATTCACACTGAAAGTCAGGGGATGGAAAAAGATATTCCATGCAAATGCAAATCAAAAGCAAGCTGGAGTAGCAATACTCATGTCAGATAAAATAGACTTTAAAATACAGAATGTTACAAGAGACAAGGAAGGACATAATGATCAGGGGATCAATCCAAGAAGATGTAACAATTATAAATATATATGCACCCAACACAGGAGCACCTCAATACATAAGGCAACTGCTAACAGCTATAAAAGAGGACATTGACAGTAACACAATAATAGTGGGAGACTTTAACACCTCACTTACACCAATGGACAGATCATCCAAAAAGAAAATAAATAAGGAAACAGAAGCTTTAAATGACACAATAAACCAGATAGATTTAATTGATATTTATACGACATTCCATACAAAAACAGCAGAGCACACGTTCTTCTCAAGAGCACACAGAATATTCTCCAGGATAGATCACATCTTGGGTCACAAATCAAGCCTCAGTAAATTTAAGAAAATTGAAATCATAGCAAGCATCTTTTCTGACCACAACGCTATAAGATTAGAAATGAATTACATGGAAAAAAACGTAAAAAACACAAACACATGGAGGGAAACAATATGTTACTAAATAACCAAGAGATCACTAAAGAAATCAAAGAGGAAATCAAAAAATACCTAGAGACCAAC
>NC_041234.1:17579137-17680077 GCF_002837175.3 Physeter macrocephalus | reverse complement strand
GATCCAAAACCTATGGGATGCAGCAAAAGCAGTTCTAAGAGGGAAGTTTATAGCTATACAAGCCTACCTCAAGAAACAAGAAAAATCTCAAACAATCTAACCTTACACCTAAAGGAACTAGAGAAAGAAGAACAAACAAAACCCAAAGTTAGCAGAAGGAAAGAAGCCATAAAGATTAGAGCAGAAATAAATGAAATAGAAACAAAGAAAACAAGAGCAAAGATCAATAAAACTAAAAGCTGGTTACTTGAGAAGATAAACGAAGTTGATAAACCATTAGCCAGACTCATCAAGAAAAAGAGGGAGAGGACTCAAATCAATAAAATTAGAAATGAAAAGGGAGAAGTGACAACAGACACCACAGAAATACAAAGCATCCTAATAGACTACTACAAGCAACTGTATGCCAGTAAAATGGACAACCTGGAAGAAATGGACAAATTCTTAGAAAGGTATAACCTTCCAAGACTGAACCAGGAAGAAATAGAAAATATGAACAGGCCAATCACAAGCAATGAAATGGAAACTCTGATTAAAAGTCTTCCACCAGGGCTTCCTTGGTGGCGCAGTGGTTGGGAGTCTGCCTGCTGATGCAGGGGAAATGGGTTCGTGCCCCACTCTGGGAGGATCCCACATGCCACAGAGCGGCTAGGCCTGTGATCCATGGCCGCTGAGCCTGCGCGTCCGGAGCCTGTGCTCCGCGGTGGGAGAGGCCACAACAGTGAGAGGCCCACATACCAAAAAAAAAAAAAAAAAAAAAAAAAAAAAAATTGATGACTAATAAAAAAAAGAGTATTATGAAGTTCATTTTTGCCCCACATTTAATCCATATTCTACAGCCCAGCTCTTAGCAGTAATTAAGCTGATATCTTCACCTGCCTAACTGCTGACTCAATCATTGTTATTTATGGACACTCATAAAACTACAAAATTTACAGCAGTGAGAGGCCCACATACCAAAAAAAAAAAAAAAAAAAAAAAAAAAAAAAATTGATGACTAATAAAAAAAAGAGTATTATGAAGTTCATTTTTGCCCCACATTTAATCCATATTCTACAGCCCAGCTCTTAGCAGTAATTAAGCTGATATCTTCACCTGCCTAACTGCTGACTCAATCATTGTTATTTATGGACACTCATAAAACTACAAAATTTACAGATATCAAAGAAACAATACTCAAACCCAAAGACTCTGAGTCCAAAGACTGTACCCTTCATGACCTCATGTTTATAAGGATATTATCTTCTAATACTAGGAGAGCAGGAGTTAGCAGAAAACTGAAGTTTCATTATTGCTCCCACACTCTGAATATATTTCTAGGAGAAACTTCTTTTAGATTATTTTCTTGAGGATGCTACTTCTTAAACCCTTCTGCTTTAAAATGCATATTCTATTTTGTTTTTATTTTGATTGTATGAAAAAGAATCCAGCAAAGTACAAAAGAGGTGGGGGATCTTCCAGATGTCTGACAAGATATTAAACAATGTTTTATAAATAACCATTAAGCTTCTGTATTAATTGAGATAGGCCAAAATGTTATGAAATATGGACCCTAAAATATATAAATGTATATTTGACTAACCCAGAGGATATTTCACAGTTTTGTAGGTGTCCAACGGGTAGGTTCCTTTCTTCACTGAGATTCAGCAAACATGGTTCTTTCCATCTTGTGTTTCTACCATTATCTGAGCCAGTGCTAGTCAATAGTGTGTTCTGCAGTGATGAGAATGTAGCTACTAAACTTTTGAAATGTGGCTGGTATGAATGAGGAACTTAATTTATAATTGTATCTAATTTTAATTACTTTAGATTTAAGTAGCCACATATGGCTAAGGCTACTGTATCAGACAGCAAGCTCTTAGGCCTTGTTGTTTTAAATACCTAGTAAAAGGAAGGAGAAAAAAGGAAAGGAAAAGGCATATTTCTTTTTTCAAAGCCTTGACCCGGAAATGACCCTCATTTTTCCACTCCAATTCCATTGATGTAAACTAGTCACATGGTCACACTTAGATAGTTACATACAAATATAGGCTTATTCTCGCCAGCTGCGTCTCAGGGCTGTACACTGTAGAGGGGGTAACTGATTTTACTGGCCAGTGGAGGTCTCCCGTGCACTTGACTAAAAATAATTTACAGATTTTTTTTTCCTAAAAATGTTAATATTAAAATAAGGAAAAATTAGAAGTGTGGAATTAGAAGAATGACAAGTCATGGTTGGTTTGGCTATAGTCTTTTTCTACCTTTCTGTTCTAACTGCATAAAAAAGTAAAAATATATGAGCAGAGAAAATTGATAGAAAGCTCCAAAGGGAAGAGGACATCTAGGGCTTTCTGGAGCTCATTTATGAATCCCCTAAGGCAAATTAATCTCATTTCTGTAATAAGCTGCAAACAGATGATTGAAGGCATTTGATGCTACTGAATCCTCTAAGTAGTCATGAAGTTGCAGAACTGAGAGAAGTTGTGCTTAAGCATAAGAACGCAGTAGTATCGCTATCCCAACACATAAACAGTACAAAAGTAGAAGTTTTCACAAAGGAATAAGAAATAGCAGAAGCAAGAAAAGAGTCAGGGAAGTTTAAAAGACATTTAAAGAAGGAAGACTGCTTATTAGGCTCTCTGGCTATTCTTGGATCATTCACTCACTAGTAGAGTGGCGTGGGGTAATTTCCTTAACTTCTCTCAGCACAATTTTGTCTTCTGTGTGATTAAGGTATTAATATTACCCATTAATCATAATTCTTTCAGTTATACCAGATGGAGATCAACTAAGGTTAACTTATACAAAGAAGGTAATTTATTAGTTCATGCAACTATAGAAAGCCAGGCTGGAGTATTCAACAAACTAAAAGTGTATTATTTGGGAATCTTTCTCTTTCTCAGCATTCATATTGATGAGTGTGCTTGGCCAAGTCTGGGTCATGTGGCTATTCAGTGATCAGGGCAGTTTATCGTGATTTGTAGCCCAATGAGAACCATATGCCATGGGAAAAGATGAGAGTAAGAAAAGAAAAAAATAGACAAAACATAAAAGATGTGCAGTAAACTAAACAATTGCTAATGGCCTATATAATTAGAAAATTCTGAATCTGTGATATACTTTGACCAATTAAATTTCACCAGGCAAAAGTCACGTTCATGTTCACAAGTATTCAATTTCTTTAAACCAGCTCTACATGACATCTATTTGCTAGTGCAAGCAAAGGGATTGATTCGGTACACTCTAATTTTCAGTTTTACAAGATTCTTATTTTATAATATATCTCTTGGTCTAAACATCCTAACGCAGCTATCACTTTCCTAATGTGCTTAATTTACTATCTATGCTTTATTAAAAGATTAAAATCCTAGTACACCTTTATAAAACTAATGGCTTTTATTTTACTTGACAAATAAGCAGATAAGGAGGTATATTTAAAGTGGTAGAACAGTAGGATATATTCATTAGTATAAAACTTTTCAGAATAGAGCAGCCCCTGAGTTGTAATGTAAGAACCCTGTCTATAATGCTGGAAGTTCAGCCACTGGAAATGGATTCTTAAAGCTAGGATATTGTCCCCTATTATTAATCCATTCCTTCAATGTGTATTGAACATCTGACACTGCCCTAGTTGCTTGAATATAGCACTGAATAAACCTGAGAGAGGGTGGGATAGGGAGGGTAGGAGGGAGATGCAAGAGGGAGGGGATATGGGGATATATGTATACATATAGCTGATTCACTTTGTTATACACCAGAAACTAACACACCATTGTAAAGCAATTATACTCCAATAAAGATGTTTAAATAAATAAATAAACCCGAGAGAAATCTTTGCCCCTGTAGAGCTTACCTTTTGGTGGGTGTGGGGGGAGAGTAGTAATACACTGGTACCATTCTAAGAATTGAACATCCAAATCCCTACAGGAAACATGTAGAAAAGAGATAAATGAAATAGAATTCAATTTAAGGTACAGTCAGCAGTGGGCCTGTGGCTAAAGTGGAGAGTGCATATCCCAACTCAAGATGTTCAAATAAATTCAATTTTTTAAGCACTATACCAGGCGAACAAAACCCAGCTACTTCTGAAATCAGATAATGGGTAGCCAACTCTAGATCCCTGCTTCATGTCTGAATGTGAATTATAGCAACTGAATGCAGGCTCTCCCTGGTCGGGAAAGGAGATGCTATTTACTCTAATCTCCTCCAATGGAACATTTCTATTTGCTACTACATTTTCTCTAAACGTCTTACCTTTCGTGAGGACAACCCTCCTTTCTCTTCAGATTATCTAAAAATGGAGACATTTTTACGAAGGATCTTATCCAAAAAATGAGGCAAAAAATGAAATAATCAAAATAGAAAGGGAAAGACAAAAACAGTGAAATTGATAAATTGAGGAAAAAGTACCTATTTTCCTAAAGGAATAAATATCTAGCCAGAGTTTGACCTGGCTGACGTAGTTTACTGAACATGGCAGTCCAATTCCTCTCCTTGACTCAACCTTGTCTGGGCTCCATCCAGCTATTCAGATTCTTAACCTGAAATAGACTCAGATTTGCTATATTTCTATGCCCCTTAGAAAAATTGTAGCCCCTGTTAGGTGGCTTAATGCTTTCTTTCAGCCGCAGTTCCTGTGTTGTCTACATTAGCCCTCAGCTGTTCTCCAATTGGTACCGTAGCCCCTCTTGGTCCTTGCACTTTGAATGATACAGTGTCTATCAGATGTCTACTCAGGATTCAGGCAATTCTTTACTGATATTATGTTTGGCTACTTGGCTCTTCTTGGAGATTCCTACAGCTCCAGGCTTTGGAAAGTCATCCTCACCCATTTTTCTCCCCCTCTCTGGTTTGCTTCTAATATATTTATGAGTAATTTCATAAGGCATGCCATATCCTTAGGAAAAACTTTGTCTCTGCAGTTGTTATCCTTCACTAAATTCCAGTCATATTTTCCAGTGATAATACTGCATCTTATCTATTTCAAACTCTGGCCTTCAAACAGAGATCAAAATTGACAGTGAGTAGCAGGAAAGACCATGCTTCAAAAAAGTGCCATACGGGGAAGAAGGAAGGCACTAATGACAAATATTGTCAGGCCCCGGTTAATTCACTATATTCACAGGGATAGATAAATCATAGCTTCCTTAATGCTTAATCTAAACTTTTTTTTAGAAATGGATTAAATTTAGTGTGATGCACCACTAGTTTTTTTTTTCATTGAGCTGTAATCGACCTATTACATTATATTAGTTTCAGGTATACAAAATAAAGATTTGATATTTCTATATGTTGCACAGTGATCACCACAGTAAGTCTAGTTTACATCCATCACCATACATAGTTACAGGACTTCTTCTCTTGTAATGAGAACTTTTAAGATTTACTCCCTTAGTAAATTTCAAGTATGCAACACAGTATTATTAACTATAGTCACCATGCTGTATATTTCATCCCCATGACTTATTTACTTATTTCTTATTTACTTTGTAACTGGAGGTCTCTGATTTCCTTCACACACCTCCCCCAATACACACAACCACCAATCTGTTCTCTGCCTCTTTGAGCTTGCTGGTTTTTTTAAAATATATTCCACATATAAGTAAGATCATAAGGTATTTGTCTTTCTCTGACTTATTTCACTTAGCATATTGCCTTCAGGGTCCATCTATGTTGTTGCAAATGGAAAGATTTAAATAACAGATTGTTTCCCTGATATGGAAATGAGCCTCAGCTGGGTCTGCTTCATCAGGGGCTGTGCAGCTGCTTCTGCCTAAAAACAGCAATAAGTGGAGACTTCCCCACCAACATAATTTCCTGCTTTCCTCAAGAGTCATTGTATAGTCTCTGTCCTCTGCTTTCTAAGTAGAGAAGGAAATGGTCGCTGGTGGAATCAACTCTGCTCAGACCAGTTTTCCAGCTTCCTGTAACTTTTTAAGTAAGCATGAATCTACCCCAAACCTTGTACTAATGGGAGAGCTTCTGCTGCTGAAAGTGGACTGCTTCTCTGAAAATGAGTTCAGTCCTTTGAAAAATACAGAGTTAAGGAAGACTCTTAAAGATGACCCTTTCTTCTACTGTTTCTATCCATATGTAACTCTGCAAATGAAACCATCTGCTTCACAACCATAGTCAAGGCCTCAACATGGTTTCTGACACTAATTTTAGTTTAGGAGCTTCTTCTTACCCGTGGTGCATGTAAATTCTTGTTATACCCAGATTCTTAGACATTCCAGGCTAGTCCTGACATGCTGTAGAGTCACAAATGCAATATTACTACATTCAGAAGTACAAAGAAAACATGGCTTCCTTTTCTTAATCTTCCTCATGATTTCGTCCCACACACAAAGACACTTTTTCACGGCACAGGCAATTTGCTCCTATTCATCTTTCATTGCATACAAGTCTCAAACTTACAACGCCTGGAGTTCCAGACCCCCTAATTTCTGGTTTGCCTTAGATATAGGGTAAATTCCTTCCTGACATATTAGCCAAGCATAGGGCTGACTCTTCTGACTCACCTCAGAGGGCATGTGAGTATTTGTTTATCCCTGTCTTCTCCTACCCTTATTGTCCCTCCGCAAATCAAGTCTGTCCCTTGAATACCTAATCAGACTCTTTGTCTAACCATGCTATGATAAAATTAATTACTCTGCTACAAACCCCTACTGCATGCCCAAGTAGGTTCCAGGGTATAGTAGGATTAGGAGGTTCTCTGTAAGACGATGTCTAACAAAAGACCATCTCTCCTTTTTCTTCTCCCTAACCTAAGCCAAGTCCCTTCAGGGATGGAGAGAAGGAAAAACTCATATGTACCTCAACCTTGGCTTCCTCTTCTTCTCTCCTTTGTTTCTCTTCCTTTTCTTTCCAGCTGGCATTCAGAAGGGAAAGTGTGGGCTTCCCCCCACCCTGCTTTTTTTCCTTTGTGGTAAGGATTCCTCTCACACCATATTATTCCTTTTTTTCTAAAGCTACCAAATTTCATGGCTCATCATTAGTTGTGGGAGGCATAGTTTCAGTACACTATGAAAGAAATGTCTAAGCTCTAGTAGATCTAGTTAGTTCGCCGTGCCTGGTTCTTGACTTGTTAAAAGTGTGTGAGACTGAGAAACCTATTTTCTCTTCAGAAAGGCTGTTTTTCTGCCCATTTTTATGAGGAGAGGCAAATTTTAGAGTCAAAGCTATTATTTGACCTCTTTATTCTTAGTGGCACATACTCCCTTATTTCCTCTCCTGTTGGATGATAAGTTTTGCGGTTCAACCTTGGAAGTGGATAAAAAGGAAGATGATTGAAGGAGAAGTGAAAATATGTCAGTTGAAATATTAAAAATATTAGACCCATTTCGAAAATTTTAACTATTTAACAAATGTCTATAAGATAGATGCTGACTAGAAGCTTTATGTAATGAAGCTTTAATTAATCTGAACTCTACAACATTGTCAGTTATCTGGTGTGGGCTTGATTTCCACCTTAGTGTCACATGTTCCAATAGGATATATATTTCAAAATGATTCTATTGTATTTCCCTAGAGGCATTCAGGGCTTTGCCTAGCAAAAAGATAGATATTCTGTTTGACAAGAAAGAAAGGGGTGGGGAGGAATAAGGAAGAGAGAGAGAGACAGAGAGAGAGGGGAGGGAAGAAAAGAGAGAGAAGAAGGAAGGAAGGAAGAAAAGAAAAGAAAACTCTTGAGTAACTTCCTTTGTGCTCAGAGTTCCCCTGATTTGAGCCAATCTTATTCTCTTTTTTCCATTATGTAAAGGCTATGCTCCCACACATGTTACTCAAGATGGTCAAATGTGCATTATTATTATTACTACTCCCATTTTATCCCATTATATGAAAATTATTTAAAAGCTGGAGAGAATTCCACAGAGGTGAACTTGATAAGATTCATTATGTAGAAAGCATCTTCAACAACCAGTCAGCCCTACACAAAGAGGAACAAAATGTGGTAACCTTCTGGATATGCTGGGCTAGGAATCACCTTGAAACCAGTGTGATCTTAAGATACTCTCCCTATAGACTCCTCTCACATACTTTCTGTACCTCTAGGTTAAAACTCCCCAAATGCATACCTGACACTCCAATTGCATTTGTAACGTACTAAGAAAAAAGTGAATCAAGGAACTTGCTCTATAGGAAAGAGGACTTTCTCAAGTCATATTTATTTTCAGAAAGAAAAACTCATTATTTTTAGCATTGATTTCTTTCACTGTAATCTACGTCCATCTCTTTGATTACAGGATTGCAGACAATATCATTTTGAGCTTAATTTATATTATTATATTTAATGTGCTCAAAAATTTAAGATGTCAGCAGAACAGCTGTGTATAAGAATGCCTGTTCTCTGCCCTCCTGACTCAACTTTCCTTTTAGACACAATGTATTTTCCTTGGGGAGAGAGAGAAAAAAATAAAAAAGTAAAACTACTAATTTTTTTCTCCAAATTTGTAAAGCTTTGGTATCAAAATCAAGCATTTCCAGAACTCATTTACATCTGCATTATACTGTGCTGTGCCCCAGTTTGTCCATATAGCCATCCTGCTCCATTTTCTACACTTTTCTGCATTGCTCTGTCCAGGGAGGCTGACCTCTGTGGTGGCCGTGACTCTCTTCTGATGTCAGCCTAGGCCTTGTATTACCACTTGCTGCTTCCCTACACCCTGTCCACAACTTTGACTTGAGGCCCCTTTTATTAAACTCTTTTTAACTACTCCTTTATTTCTTGCCAGAACCCTGACAATAAGCATGGTTATATAAAGTATTAAACACATGGGCAAACTTTATTATTTAAAATAAATGTGTTATTTCCTATTAAATAAAATCTTGTGACTATATAGAACTACAGAAAATTTGTTTCAAAGAATAGTCTTGATGGAGGGGAAATTTCCCTTCTTTCCCTTTTAGTTCTTTTGGCTGGCAATTAAAATGACATAAGGCAGATTGACGGCAGGAAATCAAATTTATTACGTGCATACAGGGAATCCACGTAAGTATGAAGAATTTCAAAGATAGCAAGGCAAGGTGATATATATATATATATATATATATATATATATATATATATATATATACATTCTGTCAAATGTTTGCTGGGCCACACAGAGAGGACCCTGATCAAATGGGCTTTGCTAGGATCCTTCCTGTCTACCACACTTAATTCATAATGTACTATAGTTATCTGTGGTGATAGCTTCTTTCTGGGACAGGCTTCTTATCTTAAATTCTTTCAGGCAATAAAGGGGAAATTCAAAGTTTCTTCCTGAGCCTTTTGGGCCTTGCCTCTTTTCAGCTCAAAATAATCCCCATGCCAGAGTGGCACATATTGGGGTGGCCTGCCTTTAGCCTTATCAGTAGCAATTATCCATTTTAGAGTAACTGACTGTCAGATTTAATGCTGTTTTTCTCATAAATCTTAAGCTGTAATGCCAAGTTAAATATTCTTACATATATGTAAATAATATTCTTTACATCTTGAAACTGACTAAGGAAGTGTGCTTGGTTTAAGTAGTTTCTAAAGAAGAGAGTAAATGATTAATTCCTTTTTATAGCAAGATGTAGGCTTTAAAGCACCAAAGCCTAAACTCTCAAATTAGAGGTTGAGGGCTTCCCTGGTGGCACAATGGTTAAGAATCCACCTGCCAATGCAGGGGACATGGGTTCGAGCCCTGGTCCGGGAAGATCCCACATGCCTCAGAGCAGCTAAGTCCGTGTGCCATAACTACTGAGCCCATGTGCCACAACTACTGAAGCCTGTGCGCCTAGAGCCTTTGCTCCACAACAAGAGAAGCCACCGCAATGAGAAGCCCATGTACCGCAACAAAGAGTAGCCCCCGCTCGCCACAACTAGAGAAAGCCTGCGCGCAGCAACAAAGACCCAACGCAGCCAAAAATAACTAAATAAAAAATTTTTTTAAAAAGAATAGTATATAATCCTAGATTACCAAAAGATGGAATTGATAAATTTTGGACTCAAGCAGAAGATCACAGGTCCAAAACTAAAAATATATCAGGAATTATTTTGTGATATAGTTCCATCTCATTTATTTTTTCCCTATTTTCATAAACATTGTTGTATTGAACTTGGTGTGACATATGTATATATTTGCATGCCCATCCATCCATCCATTCATTTATTCCTTCATTAACTGTGTCAGGCATTCTGCTAAATGTTGAGGATACAATGGTGCAAATTGGCAAGGTCTCTTCCTATACTGAATTTAAATTAATGAGAGGGAAATAGATAGTAAACCAATATACAAGATGATTGGATTTTTGAGATTATATCTATGAAAGTAATAAATGGGATGTTGAAATACAGAGTAATAGAGTAGTCAGAGATGTCCTCTCTGAGGACATGACATTTGAATTGAGACTTGAACAGGAGGATGAACAATGAAAGGAAACTATATTAAATGTCAGGAAATTGCAAGGAACAGAGAATAATATAGTTAAGTAGACTACAGCAATTTCACATTTGTAATTTTTTGTAGACTTTATCATTAATTTAATACTTTTTGTACATCCAGATTAGATGGTTAAGGAATTTGTTCTCATCTACCGCTTTCTGTATTGCAAAAACCCCCCTATATTTTGTTATGTTTTTACCATATACAGTACCTAAAATTTTATCAACTTTTGCCTCATATGTACTATTATATTCAAAATATCATGCTATGTGATAAGTATCAAAAAGATAAGAATAAAACATACATTGCCTATCCTCATAGAATGAATAGTCTGGTGAGGAAGACACACATTTAAACAAATAATTAAAATAAAATGTGACAAGTGGCTTGAAAGAGAGACAGAGTGTGAAGGAAGTCCATTATAGAGTCACCAATCTAGTCCAGTATATTTGAGATTTCTTGGAGTAAAGTTGTTTATTCTAGAACAAAGAGAATTTCTGGAATTAAATTATAAGGTAAAGTGTCTCTTAGGCTAGCAAACAGGACATAATTTTAATGGACAGTGCAATAAATAGAGGTTGAATAATGGCAAAATGTAGTAGTATTTTTACTGTAAACAGTCTGCTTGCTAAAATAAGACATCTAATTTATATAGTTTCAAAAACAATCATGCATATAAATAATAAAGATTTGAACACATTATAAATTATCTTACGTATTTCCAGGAAATCTTAATACTATCAAGATCTAATCAGTGAAGCTGCTTAAAATCTGCAGGAAGTCAATGAGAGTTTGATTTTTTTCTGCTTTGTAACTTTATATTATTTATTAGTAATGGCCTTAAGTTCTTTCATGACACCCCTTTCCCCCTAAATAAAAGTATGATGAAGGACCTCCTTACCCTTTTTTAATTGCAAAGTGAAAAGTCATCCATCTAAGAGAAAGTCCCTAATTATTTTTGTGGGTCCCTTTGGGGAGTATAAGATTAACAGTCATTCTATATATTTCAGTGTGCAATCTGAGAAACTGAAAGTAACTTTTAGATATCTTCTCTCTGCAATACTAATTGTCAAGATTTCTAGTGATAAGATTTCATATATATCACCAAATAAATAATTTAAATTATATTAAAAATCAAAATATTTATATTGATATATAATAAAAATAAACTTCAAGAACTTTCATTGCAATCATATACAAAAAAAGTATAGTTTTAATATCTAATATACCACCATTATTCATCGTGGTAAATGAATACATGTTTTAAGAATATTACGGACTGTTTATCTTATCTTTCCAATGTTTAGGCATTTGCTTAAAGACTTTTTCTCCTCATACAGTAAGCAATTCAAAGATCATTGTAAGACTTATTTCAGATAAATAGCTGTTTAAAAGGGTTAACAATAGGGTGTCCGTATACTTTTTAATAAAATCTAGAATAAAGAACACTATCAATTATTACATCAATGCAGTAAGCATAAACCAGGACTGTCCTCAGCAAACTAGGACCTATGGTGATCAAGTCGAGAGCCTTATTTTAGGCTTACATTCAGTAGGAAACTAAATTCAACTATTTCCTTCACCTTACTCTTTTTTCCTTTTGCCCTGATTCCTCCCTCCCTCTCTCTCTCTCTCTCTCTCTCTATATATATATATATATAAACTTTATATAAAAAACTTTATTTAGATAAAGTTAATCTCTTTTTAATTACTAAGTCTCTATAAATAACATTAAATTATTCTTGGAGCAGTGAGATCGATCGATTGTTTGATCAACAGATGATGAATAGGTAGTGATAAATAAAAGTAAGCAAAAACAGGTATAGACTTAAGAGCAAACATGAGTGAAGATACAACCTCTACTCTGAGGAAGTTTATGGTATACTAGAGTCTTGCTATTCACAGTTTAGCAAGCAGCAGCATTACCTTGGAGCTTTACAGAAATGCAGAATCTCAGGCCATGCCCCAAACATGCTGAATCACATCTGCATTTTAACAAGGTCCCAAGTCATACCTATGTACATGAAAGTTTGAGACTTTACTGCTTTAGAGGATGCTTCAGGTGTAATTAGCATCAAAAGCCCCACCAGGGCTTTTTTTGAAAATAAGTTTATTTATTTTATTTATTTTATTTTTGGCTGCATTGGGTCTTTGTTGCTCTTTGCGGGCTTTCTCTAGTTGCGGTGGGCGGGGCCGCTCTTCATTGCAGTATGCAGGCTTCTCATTGCGATGGCTTCTCTTGTTGCGGAGCACAGGCTCTAGGCATGTGGGCCTCAGTAGTTGTGGCACACGGGCTCAGTAGTTGTGGAGCTTGGGCGTAGTTGCTCCGCAGCATGTGGGATCTTCTTGGACCAGGGATTGAACCCCTGTTCCCTGCATTGGCAGGTGGATTCATAACCACTGGGCCACCAGGAAAATCCCCCCCCACCGGGGGCTTTTTTATCATTAGTTAGTTATCATTGCAGTATTTTTTAATAAATGCTTCAACTGCAAGTAAACCATCATAATACAGACTGATAAAGCTAAAGAAGTAATTCAGTTTTGTCTCATAAAGTTTCTGCCTCTCCAACCAAAAACAGACTGAAAACAAGTGATTCCACCATCCTGTGTGGTACCATTTGATGTGCTAATAAGCCAGAATCTTGAGGCATCTCGTCTGCTTTGTGAAATTACTTTTACATCCCCCTTTTCTCTGCAAGATGCTTCTGCTGAATGCAGTGATAAATCAAAAGTCTGCTAGACCATTACCAGAAAAAACTATCACCTGCAACTTTATTTGGCTACTTCTCTCTTCTGATACAAACTGCTTTCCTAAAATGTATAGGCTTACAAATCAGTGCATTCCAGATATAATATTAAAACATATTTTAAAAGAATTAAGGAGAAAGTTACATAAGTTGAGTGGTTTTATCAGAGGCAGTTATTTTCTGTAAACTAAAGAGTTTATGTATAAATATAAAATATGCTTATATAGTTTGTTTTTCAATGATGTTGGTTGGGCTGTAAATTAAGAAAACAAAAATAATCAAGAAAAAAATCAAGAAAAAAGTTTTCAGAGAGTGAGTTACATATATATTTTTTATTTGCAGGCACATCTGACACAAAATCATACATTGGTGACTACACGGTTAGTCCTGTGAAACATATGGCATGTAATTATATAGAAGTTTTTGTCTCCCTAGTAGTTAATATATTGCTGGAGAGCTGTGAAGGGGTTAAAAATGAGCCTCCCCCAAATGTGCCACTTTGGCATGTGGATTACTTTGAGCTGAAGTCAATCAATGCCTCAAAGACTCAGGATGAGCTTTCTACCTCTCCCTTAACTGAAGAAAAGAATTCAGTTGGAAGACATGGCCCAAAAAGAGAATTGTCCCCAGACATAACTACAAAGAGTTTGTGCTAGGTGTTATAAGGTGGGGGGTAGCTCAGCAGGATCTGTTTGTTCAAAATCCTTCCTGTGTCCTGTTGTCTCTGCATGCAAACATTTGTTTACCAAACATTTGCTCTTCTTATCTTCCTGTGAATTATCTCCCTTCCCTTTGTAGTCCCAAACCCTTCCCCCTTCTCCTTAGTGCAGAATGGCATATCAGCCTCAATTGCCTGATTACCTGTGGGTTTTATATTCTTATGGGGTCCCACACACACATAATTTTTGTTTTTCTCCTGTTAATCTGTCCTATGTTAATTTTATTATTAGATCAGCCAAAGACCAAGGAACTAAGAAGGGTAGAGGAAAAAAATTTCCTCCCCTACATATACGAAGGAGTGAAAGTAGAAAATAAACACACACACGCATGCACACACACACACACACGTGTGTGTGTGTGTGTGTGTGTGTGGCATGTATAAACAGAGAGAGAATTTCAGTCAAAGAGCCAAAAAGACAAGAGCAAAAGAGGGGTACTGAAGAAAGATAGGAGTGAAAGTAGAAAACAGAAGAAATTCCATTGACAGTATAAAGAGGATAGTGTAGAACATAATATTAGAATCCTGGTGGAGCCAGATTAAGTAGAACCTAGAATTCATGCTAAAGAGTTTAGAATTTATCCTGTAGATCAGTGGTTCTCAAATTTGATTATGCATTAAAAAATTTTGGAGGACTTCTACTTTCTGATTCAACATATAAAAAGCTTGGGAAAATTAGAGGAAAATACCCTCGTGCTTCTAGCAGGGGAAGGGGAAAAGTAACCACTGGGAATATGCCTAAGGTATGGGGTTTTCCTTAAAAAAAGCCTGACCTCAAGGGAAAATAGTTTACCAGAGCCTAACTGACCTGGGTTTTCCTAATTGTAGAAAATAAATACCCCAACCTCAGCCCCCTGTAGCCCTGCTGTATTACTGAAGGGGTAGTAGAGGGAGGAAGGCTGAGAAGCACAGGCTAACCAAAAAACATAGAGAAGGCACAAATTACTAATAACAGAAATGAAAAAGAGGCCATCATTACCAAACATGTGGACTTTAGAAGGATAATCCAGGAATATTCTGAACAACTGTATACTCAAAAATATGATAATTTAGATGAAATGGATCAATTCCTTGAAAGACACAATCTATCAGAATTCACAAATGGAGAAATAGATAATCTGAATAAGACTGTATCTATTAAAGAAATTGAATCAATAATTAATAACTTTCTAAAAGAGAAAGCAACAGGTCCACATGGTTTCATTGATGAATTCTACCAAACATTTAAGGAAGAAATTATTATCTATACTTTCTTTCAGAGGATTGTAGAAGAGGGAATGCTCCCTAACTCATTCTATGAGGCCAACATTAACCTAATGCCCAAACAAAGACATTACAAGATATGAAAAGTACAGACCAATATCTCTATAGATACAAGATCCTCAGCAAATATTATCAAATCAAATACACCAGTGTATAAACAGAATTATAAACCATGGCCATGTGGAATTTATTCCAAGTATGCAAGACTGGCTCAACATTCAAAAATCCATTAATGTAATCCATTATATCAACAGGCTAAAGAAGAAAAATCATATGATATTATCAACAGATGCAGAAAAAGCATTTGACAAAATCCAACACCATTTTGTGATTAAAACAAACAAACAAACAAACAAAAACCTCAGCAAACTGGGAATAGAAGAGAACTTACTCAACTTGGAAAAAAAAATCTACAAAAGACCTGCAGCTAATATCATTCCTAATGGTGAGAATGAGATGTTTTCCACCTATGATGAGGAAAAAGGCAAGGATGTCCCTTCCTACCATTCCCATGCACCATGATACTGGAAGTCTTAGCTAATGCAATATAATACAAAATAATGATATAAAAGATATACAGATTGTAAAGGAAGACATAAAACTATATTTGTTCATATATGACATGATTGTTTATGTAGAAAATCTCAAAAGTTGATTAAAGAAAAACAAACAAAAGCCTCCTGGAACTAATAAATAGTGATAGCAAGTTTCCATTGTACAAGGATACTGTACAAAAGTCAATCACTTTCCTATATACCAGCAATGAACTGGTATAACAAATTGTAATTTGAATATAAAACGTAACACCATTTACATTGGCACAAAAATGAAATACTTGTGTATAAATTAACAAAATATGGGTAAGATCTGTATCAGGAAAACTATAAAACTGATGAAAGAAATCAAAGATCTAAATAATTAGATTTTTATGTTCATGGTTGAGAAAACTTAATATTGTCAAATTGTCAGTTCTTCCTGACTTGACCTATAAATTTGATTCGGTAACAATAAAAATCCCAGCAAATTACTCTGAGGTTACTGACACATTGATTCTAAAATTTATATGGAAAGAGAAAAAAAAATAAAACAGAATAGCCAAAACAATATTAAAGAAGAACAAAGTTGGAAGACTGACACTACCTGACTTCAAGACTTACTCTAAAGGTACAATAATCAAAATAGTGTGGTACTGGCAAAGAATAGAAAAATAAACCAAAGAACGGAATAGAGAGCCACCCCTTCCCCGGAAAAAGAACAACACAAATATAGTCCATTTATCTTTAACAAAAGAGCAAAGGCAATTCAAAGGAGGAAGTATAGCCTTTTCAACAAATGATGCTGAAACAACCGGACATCCATATGCAAAAATCTTAATCTAGACACAGACCTTACACCATTCACAAGAATTAACTCCAAATGGATCATAGACCTAAATGTAAAACATGAAACTGGAAAACTTTTATTAGGTAAGTAAGAGAAAGTATAGGTGACCTTGGGTTTGATAATGAGTTTTTAGATACGTCGATACAATTGATAAGCTGGATTTCCTTAAAATTAGAAACTTTGGTTCTGTGAAAGACATGATCAAGAGCAGAAAAAGACAAACCGCTGACTGGGAGGAAATGTTTACACATCACACATCTGGCAAAATACTCATCCTGAATGTATAATGAAAACATAATAAGAAAACAAAAAATCCAATTGAAAAATGGGCAAGAGATCTGAACAGATACCTCAAGAAGAAAGATATACTGATGGCAAATAAGCATATGAAAAGATGCTCAACATCAAATGGCAGTAGGAAATTAGAAATCAAAACAACAATGAGATACTACTATACACCTATTAGGATGACTAAAATTCAGAAAACTGAACACACCAAATGCTGGTGAGGATGTGGAGCAACAGGAACTCTCATTCATTGCTGATGGGAATGTAAAATGGAACAGCCACTTTGGAAGACAATTTGACAGTGTCTTACAAAGCTAGATATACTCTTACTATCCAGGAACTGTGCCTCTACCTATTTATCCAAATGAGATGAAAATTTATATCTGCACAAAAACCTGTACATGGATGTTTATAGCAATTGTATCCATAATTGCCAAAATTTGGAAGCAACCAAAATGCCCTTTAATAGGGGAGGAGATTAAAAAACCGGTATACCCGTACAATGGAATATTATTCAGCTATAAAA
The DNA here is from genome assembly GCF_002837175.3 of Physeter macrocephalus. NCBI lineage: Eukaryota > Metazoa > Chordata > Mammalia > Artiodactyla > Physeteridae > Physeter > Physeter macrocephalus. Next base: position 17,662,761 of record NC_041234.1, on the reverse strand, counting down.
ATAAATGTGCGATCAAGCCACGAAAAGGCATGGAGGAACCTTACGTGCATATTGCTAAGTGGAAGAAACTAGTCTGAAAAGGCTACATGTTGTAAGAATCCAACCATATGACCTTCGGGAACTATAGATAATAAAATTTTCAGTGGTTACCAGGTGCTCAGGGGGAAGGAGGGAGGGATGAACAAGTGAAGCAGAGGGAATTTTTAGGGCAATGAAACTATTCTGTATGATACTGCACTGGTGGATACGAGCCATTATGTACTTATTAAAAGCCATAGAACTGTACAGCAAAAGAGTAAACCCTCATGCAAACTATGGACTTTAATTAATAATAATGCATCAATATTGGTTCATCAGTTGTAACAAATGTTACTAATGCAAGTTTTTAATAATAAGGACAAATGTACATGTGGGGAAGAGGGGGTTTATGGGACTCTACTTTCAGCTCAGTTTTTCCATAAACATAATACTTCTCTAAAAATAAAGTCTATTCACACACACAAAATTAACACCTGGATGACTTTTTCAAATACAGATTTCTGGGCTTCATCTCCATAGTTTCTGATTTAGTAGGTCCTGGGTAAGACTGCACAAGTTGTATTTCTAACAACCAACCTACCAGGTGATTCTGATGTTGCTGGCCCTGAGATCGCACTTTGAGATCTGATGCTTTAGATAAATTGGATTCATTGAAGATATTTAAGCAGTGTCTTCACAGTAAGAGAACATTTTAGGAAAGTTAGATTTGGCAACAGTCTGCAAAATAAATTGGGGGGGGGCACATGATATTGGGAGAAGAAATTTAAAGTAATTCTGAATTTCTTTGGTGGAAATCAAGAGACGTGATAGAAAACGTGATACAATGGTAGAACGGTGCTTAGCAAATCATTTGGATGTAGACATGAAGGGAAAGGAAAATAAAAGTAAGTTTTGAAGTGGGCATGCCTGGCATAAATAGAAATGGGAAAGAGATATGGAGAAACAATTGGAGAGGGAATACTATGAGACAAAGAGAAAATAGAAAGTGTATCTACTAGTTTTCAAATTTCAATCACAATCACTTAGTACAGATGGCTTTGCCCTTACATGAGTATACAAACTGTTACTTTTTCAAGAACTTACATTTAACTTCCTTCTACAACTTTTAGAAGAATTAAAGAAGAAAGAGAACTGCTTTTATAAAGCTAAAAGAGAGATCCCATATTCTATGACTTAACTAAGGCAGGTACTTGTTTATCCTGTGTTAAATATCATCAGCGATTAAATGTTCAAAGCACTATTGGGAGGGTGGGTTATTTTCCATATAATCTCCTTAACTATCTTTTTCTTAAAATCAAACTGGAACTTTCAAATAGATGTAAAGGAAGCATTGTTATTTAACTGCTTTACCTGTCTTGGCCCATTCCTCCCCAACTGGACTGCAAAATCTTGCATTGTTGCTTGGAGAGGGTTATACTGTATTTAATTTTGCATTTGGTGTTATTGTTGTTAAATCTGTCTGGCAAGTGCATTGCTGTGAGCGTAATCACATTGATACATGTGGTTGGTGAAAATGAAAATGATTGAGTAACTTTCTTATGATTAAAACCTGGTCTGGATTCATCTCAGATCTCTAGATACGAGATTACAATTGATGCCCAGTAGTTCTCTTCCTGAGAAAGGAACACAACTATGCATCTAAACATATTTCTCTGGAGGTAATCTAATATTTCACAATTGTCCTGTGTGCTTTAATTTTCAATATAGTTTTACATAAATTACCTTATTTGACAATTGCAATTACCTGCATAGTAAGAAAGAATGGATACTCTTATTTTTATTATGTTGGGGAAACTGAATAGCCACAAGATTCATTGTTTAGCCAGTTTTGTAAAAGTAGTGATGGCTTTAAAACCAGAATTCTATACTCCAGTGTTCTTTGTGGTCTACTGTGTGGTCTCTACATGTTGGGTAGTAATCCAGGACTGTTAGAGGCAGTAAAATGTTGGTAAAGCCTGGCTGCTTGTTTATGTCATTAGAATTACTCGGTGGTGATTGGGTCAATTTGATTTATGTCTCACTTTAATTCATGTGCCCAAGGGCTACTGTTATGATTAATCACAAGGAGAAAGAACGTGTTACTTTAACTTTGGTAAAATGCATTATACACAGTTTGTAATTCTTGGGACCTGGATCACTTTTCATGTCTCAAATGCTTTCACCTTCTGTTTTAATCACTTCTCTCAGAGCTTTACTTTCCTCATGACTCTTGTGTCACCAATCTTGTATACATTTAATCTATTTTTCTAATAAATTAATTTAAATCTGTCACAGTGGGGTCTCCTTTCATTTTTATCCACAGAAAATTAAATTTCTGACTTCTATGTCACACATCTATCAGTTACATGTTTTTGTGATTACCTATAATTGCTTTTATCATCCACTAACATGCACTGATGGATTAACATAACAGTGGCATCAAACTCAAATTCCACAGGATGGATACAACTAACATTAGACAAGTTCAAGGAACTTGGATTTTCTGGATTTGTTGCATATGTCACATTTAGGCTTTACAGTTGTTTTATTTCCAATATTCATGATCCTTGAGCTAGCCATAGAGGAAAACAATGGAGATTTATTGCCATGTTTATATTTTCCCAAGATATGAAGTCATACCCACGAATCCCATCTGCCTTTTCAGATGTGACATGAATGTTGTAAGCTCTGAGCTTCCTTCTGCATCATAGTATTAGCAAGACCAGTACAATGTATAGGTTTCTAGAAAATCAGGCATGGTCAGTGATAAAAGTGGACTGGGCAGAAGCATTAAGTCCAAAAACCTCTATGTAACTTATTAGTGTGTTACACAATAAAAAGATAAATGCATTGACATTAGAATGTAGGTAATGTATCTGTTTCTCAGTTCAACTCCTAAGGACTTAAGACGACATTTAAGGAATGTCTTTCATATTCTTATTCTATTAGAAAACAACAGACATTGCTTAGATACTCTCAGCAAATACAGCAAAGTAAACGGGGGCAAGCATCATTGATCTGTTGAGTCAAAAAAATGGTAAGTTTTGTATATGAATAAGGAACATGAATACAAAACTCACTATGGTCAGGACAAGTGTTTGGGAACATCTAGAGAGAGTAAATGTAATAATTTTACTATTTCTAATGGTAAAGATATGGGCATTTCACCAGGAATGATTTCTCACTTATACAAATACCTTAATCCTGTATTGAATCTAAATTTCTGATCAACATTTCTTTATACGTAAAGGCAGAAAAACGAAAGGCTCATCAAAATGCAAGAGTTTAGAGCATACCAGTTTGAAATCACTGAGTTTCTGAAATTTGGCCTCCACAGAATATTTATAGAGGCTGCTTCAACAGCTACCAATATGTAATGACTTGAAATGAAGCAGGTTTAAGTTTCCTGGTAGAGAAGATGCTTCTCTACCATTCGCTAAAATATGACCAATGAGAAGTTGCTGTAAAATCTCTAAAAGCAAAAGCTGTAGACAAATCAAACAACCTTGGGGCAAGTGATAATCTTCACTTTGACGTGTACAAATGGTTATATTCTGGCCAGTGTTTTACTGTGTGTTTGAGGCCATTTGATTAGAATGAGAGAATGGCATGTGTCTAACATATCTACTCTTTTAGTCAAGAAAATATCTTCCCTCTTTCCTTACCCTTATGCTGAGTTTATCCCTTTTTTTCCTTTTTTCTCCTCCCTCTCCCTCCCACCCTTCCTGTCTCTCTTTCTCCCTTCCTTTAATACATGAGAATAGGCTAGGTTTTGCTGCAGTAGCAAATAAACCCTGAAATCCCAGTGGTGTAAGAAAACAAATATTTATTACTTCCTCATATTATACACCACCATGAGCTGGGTGGCTTACCTGGGATGTACTCAAAGTGGTGATTTAGGGATCCAAGTTCCTTCCATCATGTGGCTAAACCATTTAAAGCACATGACTTCCAGGACTGCCATGGTAGATGGAAGAGAGAATGTAGATGAATTGTACAGATATTTTTATGTCCAAGGCTGACAGTGACAGTTGACCCTTGCTGAGCTGTTAAGGAGGATGGGAAATATGGTCTTATCAAGAAGAAGAAATTGAAATAAAATTTGATGAACACATAGCATTTTCTCTGACATAGTATCCATTCACCCATGATTTGCTTTACTTTGTATTGTTTTAGCCCTATCACACTAGACAATAGTATATATTCTGTTTTTTTTTCCAATCTTGTGGAAATTAGTAAGAAAGAGCTTAGGGCTTTGTATATCTATATATGACTGGCTGTATTAAAGAATAAAGGATGAATATAAACATTCAAAATTCATTCTCACTCTGATTTTTCTATCTTGGTTTCTTTTAAAATTTTTAAAAATTTATTTATTTTACTTATTTATTTTTGGCTGTGTTGGGTCTTCATTGCTGCACACGGGCTTTCTCTAGTTGCGGCGAGCGGGGGCTACTCTTCATTGAGGTGTGCAGGCGTCTCATTGCGGTGGCTCCTCTTGTTGAGGAGCATGGGCTCTAGGTGTGCGGGCTTCAGTAGTTGTGGCATGTGGGTTCAGTAGTTGTGGCTCACGGGCCCTAGAGGGCAGGCTCAGTTGTTGTGGCGCACGGGCTTAGTTGCTCCACAGCATGTGAGATCTTCCCGGACCAGGGTTCAAACCTGTGTCCCCTGCATTGGCAGGCAGATTCTTAACCACTGCACCACCAGGGAAGCCCTATCTTGGTTTTTTGATTCAAACTCTTGCCTCTATTTTTACTATTAATATAAGAATTAATTATTAGTATTATGTAATTCTTTAGGAACAGAAAAATATTTTAGTACCTATGGTCATATGTGTTAGGAAGAAAAGATAACAATTCTTCTTGAGTTATGTTATATAAACATCCCATAAAGAAGGGAAGACCCTTGTCCATGTTCTGTCTACTTCCTAGTAATTACCTGTATACCCATACACTTAAACTTGCACCAAAACCATGATATTAAACAAATTCCTCAGTATCTGAGTCACTGAATGTGTTATATTTTATTGGAGGCAAGGTTGCTAGAATCTGATAAGGTGACAAAAGAAACAATAGTATAAGAACAAAAGTAGTTTAAATTACATTTGTAAACTCCTATAAGTTTGTATAAACACACTTACATAGAAGGCAGAAGTTACGTGGACATATGTACTTGGAAATTTTTAAGTATTATGCCATTATTGTCCTGGTCATCGATATAACTAGAAAAAATGTATACAGTTGGATGACAGAAATGATATAAAGAAGACCCAATTATGCTCAAAGATGAGCCAAGGACATAGCAAGAATTTGGACAAGCAGAGTGATGTTCTCAACAAAGATTAAACTGTGTATGCTCAGCTCCTAGTCACTATGGCTATAGCCTGGCATATATATATATATATATATATATGAATAATATATATGCATATTTTATATATATATTATAATGAGAAAATCCACATGCTGATGAGGTTAAGTAAATAGGAACAAATGACCAATTCTATAGTTCCCACATGAAGGGTTGCTTGAGGGAGGGGTTGATGAGGATAAGATTAAGAGTGATATCATGGGGAGATGGTCTTGGAGTTGTAAACAAAAGGCAATGTAAGGAGTTGGCATGCTTAACAATTTTTTAAACCCAGCCAACTTTTCTGTCTAATCGGGTAGACATCTAAATAAATTAAATGTTGTATGTTTCACAAACACTCAGCCGTTCTACCTAGCAGGCATTGCCCCATGGACAGTATTCATGCCAACTCTATCTTTGAGATATATTTTGAACATTTTGTCACATTCATCACCTACATAAGGGTCACATTAGGCTATCATCATCTTCTCTCATCTGGGCTATTTCAGGAATTATAACCGGTCCCTCTTTTCATGCTCATTGTTCCCTACACTCCTTTCTCTCTTTAGCTCCCAGAGAGCCCCTTTCAAAATTTAAATGATGACATGACACTCCTACACTTACAAGTCTTATATGACTTTTCTTCTCATTGAGGATAAAAAAAATTAAGCCCTTACCTTGGCTTAAAAGTTTGTGCATGATTCAACACCTTATAACCTATCTGAAGTTACTCTCTCTCTTTCCTTCTTCATAGATCCCTGTACTTCAGCTGCACTGGCCTCATTGTGGCCTTCCTCAAACATGCCAACAATGGGCTCACCTCAGGGTCTCTGTAGTGTCTGTTCACTTTACTTGTAATGTTCTTCCCTCAGATACTTACATGAGTCACATTTTCACTTCATTACATTATGGTCTCTGCTTAAATTACAACTTATCAAAGAGGCCACCCATGACCATACTATATAAAATAGTAACTCACCTCTGGCACACTCCATTGTATTATCCTGCTTTGTTTTACTTCATCTTTAGCAATTGCTGCCACTTGATATATTGAATATATTTTAATTTTATTTTCTTGTGTAGAATATAAGCTATATGAGAATAGGAATTTTGGGTGTTTTCTTTACCATTATATTCTTATGGCTCAGAAAAGACATAGCACATAGAAGACATTCAATAAATATACTTTAAGAATAAAAATATAGGGGGTGGGTGAAATAGGTGAAGGGGATTAAGAAGTAGAAACCTATTTTCAATTAAAAAATTAAAAAAAGAATAAACTCTAAAAAAATAATATAGATATGTGTAAAAAGAACAAATGATGAGAGAAGCAAAGCTTATTTTCCTGAAGTTTAGATTATCTATTGCTACATAGCAAACTATACCGAAACTTGGTGTATTAAAACCACAGTTATTGCATTATATCACAGACTTGTATGTCAGAAATTCAAACAGGGCCAGTGGTGTTTAGCTGACAGATGGCCTGGTCTACTGAGATAACTTCACTTGGTCTGTTGCCTTGACAGAGGTGGCTAGAATGCTGGACTCAGTGGTTTCTATCAGCTGGAATACCTAGACATGGCCTATTCAGCATGACAATCTCTGAGTATTCAGACTTCTTACATGGTGGATCTGGGTTCCAAGAGCAAGTGCTCCAGTAAACAAGAGGAAGCTGCATGGTCATTTACAAGTTAGCCTCAGAAGTCACACAGCATCTCTTCCACCATATTTTATTGGTTGAAGCTTCACAAGCCAACCTAAATTCAAGGGAAGGATACATATATCCCACCTCTCAATGAACAGGGTGTCAAAGAACTTGTGGCCATGTTTTATTTTTTATTTAGATATATTTGACATATAACATTATATTAGTTTTGGGTGTACAACATAATGATTCAATATTTGTATATATTGAGAAATGATCATCACAATCCATCACCATATATAGTTACATTTTTTTACTTGTGATGAGCACTTTTAAGATCTACTCTCTTAGCAACTTTCAAATATATAATACAGTATTATTAACTATAGTCACCAATGCTGTACATTACATCCCCATGACTTATTTATTTTATAACTGGAAATTTGTATCTTTTGACCACTTCACCCATTTTGCCCACCAACACCCCCCACCTTTGGCAACCACCAATCTGTTCTGTTCTTTGTATCTATGAGTTCTTTTTTTATGTGTTTGTTTCTTTTTTAGATTCCACATATGAGATCATACAGTATTTGTCTTTCTGTGTCTGACTTATTTCACTTAGCTTATATAATGCCATTAAGGTCCATCCATGTTGTCACAAATAGCAACATGTCATTTTTTTAATGGCTGAACTATATATATATATATATATATATATATATATATATATATATATATATCTCACACATTTCTTTATCCATCCATCCACTGATGGGCACATATGTTGCCTACATGTCTTTGCTGTTGTAAATAATGGTTTAATAAACATGGGGATGCATATATCTTTTTGTATTAGTGCATTCATTTTCTTCAGATAAATACCCAGACGTGGAATTTCTAGATCATATGGTGGTTCTTTTATTTTTTGAGGAACCTCCATAGTGTTTTCCATAGTGGCTGCACCAATTTACATTCCTACCAACAGTGCATTAGGATTCCCTTTTCTCCACATCCTTGCCAACACTTTTTGTCTCGTCTTTTTGACAAAAAGTCACTCTAACAGGTGTGCAACAATATCTCATTGTAATTCAAGTTGAATTTCCCTTATGATTAGTGACGTTGAGCACCTTTTCATGTACCAGCTGGCCATCTGTATGTCTTCTTTGGAAAAATGTCTATTCAGGTTCTCTGCCCAGTTTTTAAATTGGATAGTTTGGGAGTTTTTGTTATTGACTTGTATGAATTCCTTAAATATTTTGGATATTAGCCCCTTACCAGGTATATTGTTAGCAAATATTTTCTTTCATTCAGTAGGTAGCCTTTTCATTTTGTTGATGGTTACCTTTGCTGTACAGAAGCTTTTTAGTTTGATGTAGCCCCACTCATTTATTTTTGCTTTTGTTGCCTTTGCTTTTGGTGTCAAATCTAAAAAATCATTGCCAAGACTGATGCCTAGTAGCTTACTGACTATGTTTTCATCTAGGAATTTTTTTGGTTTCAGGTCTTATGTTCAATTCTTTAATCCATTTTGAATAAGTTTTTGTGTATGGTGTAACATAGTGGTCCAGTATCATTCTTTTGCATATGGTTGTCCAGTTTTTCCAACACCATTTTTGAAGAGACTATCCTTTCTGCATTGTATATCCTTGGCTCCTTTATCAAAAAGTAATTGACCATATGTATGTGGGTTTATTTCTGGACCCTCTATTCTGTTCCATTGATCTATGTGTCTGTTTTAATGCCAATACCATACTCTTTTGATTACTATAGCTTTGTAATATAGTTTGAAATCATGGAATCTGATGCCTCCAAGTTAGTTCTTCTTTCTCAAGATTGCTTTGGCTATTCAGGGTCTTTTATGGTTCCAAACAAATTTTAGGGTTGTTTGTCCTATTTCTGTGAAAAATTCCACTGGAATTTTGATAGGGATTGTCTTGAATTGTGGCCATGTTTTAAAACCCTCACAGATAGCTTTCGTAAGATGGTTTGGATTATAAACTGTTTTTGTCACCTGGTGCCTCAAGAGACTGAGCTTATCCAAAGTGGATAAAATAAGCTGTCAGAAATGTACAAAAATTATTGGCCCTTGAGCTCTGATGTGCTGCTTTTCTCCTGTACTTTACATTTTCTGTGTGCCCAGCTGTCTTATATCCCTAAAGGGTAAACTGATCTGCCTCATTATCTTATAGGGAAAACTGACCAGGGCTAGGTCAGGTGTGTGGAGTGAGATTTGAAAAGGTTGTGTGATAGGAAACCTACTTTGTTTTTTAAGCCTAGGTCATATGTTCCCATGCAGATTACCAGAGAAGTGCTGCGTTAGAGATTTCGGGGCTATTACCTTGCTATTAATAAAGTAGTACAGTTTTTTAAACTTAGCTCTTGTATTTTTTATCATCACCATCATTATCATCACCACTGAAGCCGAATCCAGCCTCTGTATCCCTGTACACTGAATTAAATCTCAGAGACAGAGTTTTGGGTGAAGAAGAAAATAATAGCTTTATTGCTTTGCCAGGAAAAGGGGGCCACAGAGGGCTAATGCCCTCAAAACTGTGTGTCCCAACCTGGAGGGGGTAGTGAGAAGTCTTATAGTTGTGGTTCAAAGGGCGTGATCAGCTCGTGGACGTTCTTCTGACTGGTTGGTGGTGAGGTAAGTGGGAGTCAGTATCATCAACCTTCTGGTTCCAAGGGGTCTGAGGTCTAAGTGCTTGTGGGCAGCATACTGTTAACTTCTCCCACCTGTATCTGCAAAACAGCTCACAGATTTCATTATGTGTATCCCTTGAGGGGGACCCAGGACCCTGCCCCAAGGCTATACTATTGTTTTCTTGACTGTTCCTCCCTTGTCTCCACATCCCCTCCCTTCCCTAATTAGCAACTGTTTGAACCTACCCCTTGGAACTCAGGGAAGGTCATGGAGGCTGAAGGAAGGCAATTTCCTGTAATCAATGTGGGATAGGGAGGGTGGGAGGGAGGGAGACGCAAGAGGGAAGAGATATGGGAACGTATGTATATGTATAACTGATTCACTTTGTTGTAAAGCAGAAACTAACACACCATTGTAAAGCAATTATACTCCAATAAAGATGTTAAAAAAAAAAAGAAATAGGGGACATGGAAAGGCTTTTGTGACCAGGAGCCCCGCAGGGTCCTGCTTGGTATCACCATTGGGGGACCTTCATCTGTCAGGAACTCTTAGAGGGGAAGTCAGTGTTAAGATTTGCCCATCAAAGTCCCACTGAAACTTTGGCAGAAAGTCAGAGTACTACAAAACCCACAAAATATACTGTTACTTTACTCTGTATAATTATTAAACATTATTTAATAGGAAGCCATCAAGATTTTTCCTATTATAATATAGCTTTAGTAAATAATTGTATGTTATGATTTAAATACTCTAAATATCAAGTCAGTTTAAATACTATAATATTGTTATAATTTAAATATGGTAAATATTGAGTATAATAATTTATGAAAAATCATGATGGCTTTTTTGAAATAATGTCTGATTAAAAATTATTAAAATATGAAAACAATATTTGAATTAGATGTACCTTCTAGTTGCAGCTTTGCTACTGAATTGGTAACCTTCAACTATTTTACTGCTCTATCAAAATTTGCCTCTTTAAGTTAAAATAATAATCTCTAGTGTCAAACTCCCCAGGGCAACATGGCACTCTGCCTTGGACATATGGCAGCTTAATAAATACTTCACAGTGTGAATTATGTTACATTTTTTGGAACAAAATCACTAATGATGAAATTCCATTGTTGATATTACCTTCAGGAGGATGGTTAATATTTAATCCTTGGTATTTTTTTCTATATAAAGGTAAACCTGTTACTCTCTATTCTTGAAAAGGAGAATAACTGAACTTAGTGCTAGTACTTTGAAAATTTCAAAATACTAATTTTTTTTCCAAGTCACATCATAAAAATTAACAAAGTTGTTATCTATTTCACATGTTATCTTTGTTAACTTTTCATTCAACCATTACTATCCAATTATTTGGTTAGTTCTTACTGAGAATCAGTGAGCATGGATTATACTATTGAACACCTGTATATATGGCATATCCAGGCCTCAATAGACCAGAAGAATAAAGAAGTCAGACTTCCATTAAGTACACAAATCAATTTATTTATTTATTTTTTACCTTAAAGACAAGTTCATGTAGGAATTTACTGCCCCCTCCCCGATATGTGTTAAATTTTGTCCCCCAGAAAGACATGTTCAAGTCTTAATCCTCAATATTTGTGAACATGACCTTACTCAGAAATAAAGTCTTTGCAGATGTGATTACATGCAACCATACTCATTTAGGGTGGGCCCTATTCCAGTAACTGGTGTTCTTACGAGAAGAGGGAAATTTAGACACTGAAACACAGAAAGAATGCCATGTGATGACAGAGGCAGAGATTGCAGGGATGCAGCTGCAAGCCAAGGAACACCAAGGATTGCTGGCAGTCACCAGAAGCTGGAAGAGGGCAAGGAAGGATTTTTCCCACGGGCTTCAGAGGGAGCACAGCCCTGCCAAACCTTGATTCCAGGCTTCTAGCCTCCAGAACTGTGAGAGGATTAGTTTCTGCTGTTTTAAGTTGCCTAGTTTGTGGTGATTTGTTACCGTAGCCCTGGCGCACTAATATATTCCTCTCCTCTGCCTTATCCTCTAGTTAATTGTGGTCCACCACATTCCTGCCTTGCTATTGCTATCTTGCATTAGATTATTGCTATCTGGGTACAATCATCCCTCCTAGATGTCCACTGCTGCTAATCCCAATGTCAGATCATCAACAGCCTATATTGTTAATATTTACAGTTTGCTGCCATGTGAGATGAGGATTCTGTCCCTAAGTCCTTCTAGAAATCCAATTCCTTCTCAGCTCCTTGTCTCCAGGAAATAAAAAGCTCAAACAAGACTACGTAGCACTCCATGGAAACAAGCACCAGCTCACATACAGTGAATTTTAAATCCATGCAGAGCCAATAACTATTTCTCAAAAGGAAATATGGCTCTTTGCCTATACAATGTTGGAAAAACCACAGCATTTCAAATCTCTCTGTTTCTGAAGGGGGTATTACCTTTGCATATGTGAAATTAAAAGATCCTTTGAGATGTTTATAGTTTTTTCCCCAAACAGTGGAACAATCAATCTTCAATTCCTGTGACTCAAAACTCCTTGCAGCTTTGAAATGGCAGCTTTTCATCTTCTAATGAAAAATGTTTAAGAAAACACTGCTACCACAACCTTATAGCAGCATTTCATATCCTGGGCAGATAGAGCTATTTTCCCAGTTTGCTGTGATCTTAAATAATTTTTAGGCTACACACGTAGGTCTAAAATGTGCCTTTAATGCAACAGAAGCTATAGATATTCTTTAACCACCAAGGATAAAGACTTGAGTGATTTCAGTGGTCTATTTATGTGAGATCTTTTGCATTTGCTGGTGTAGCTACCCATGGTCCCTTTGTCCCACCTAGACTCAGTGATGGTAGGCCCAGGTATTTGAAGATAATGTGCAGTTGAATCTACTGGAACCCATGAGTTAGTATCCTTCTGGGTTGTTGCCCAGTTGTACCAACTGCTCCCATCAGACACTACTATTTTAAAGCTCTTTCTCTTGAATAACCTCTACAAAGTACAACATAAGAGGAAATTGCAGTAACCACAGATACACAGGAAGACACATACATGACTTATGTGCACTGTTATTCAGTCCTCTGATAGTGAAGGTTTGGAACTAGTATTTGAGATTTCCCTGATTAATTGCCCTTAATACAGTTAGAAATAGAGATTTTTTTTAATGTAGACAAAGATTTAAAGGATTTCTGGAGTCAGTGTATATATTACTGCATGAGTCACATGGTTCCAAATAAAAATTTGAAAAGAAAGTCCTTCAAAATGTTCTTGTAGTGCAGCATGAGTGACCCCGAACATGAGGCTGCTTGAAACGCAGTTATGCATCTATTTCCTTGTCAATGCAAATAATATCAGTAGTATCTTCCTGAATATTTGCATATTGGTAAAATAAAACAAGTATATGTTTTCTTATTTTTATTGGGTTGGCCAAGAAGTTCGTGTGGGAACGGAAAAACCCGCACGAAATTTTTGGCCAACCCAATATTTCAATATTTGTTTTGTGGAGCTTATAAAAATTTTGCCAATGCCCTCTTTGCAGAGGGCACCTATTCCTGTATAGGATGGTTTTACAAATTACGAGTTGCAAATGCATTAGTTGGTTATAAAATCAATTTAGTAGTTTGTAGCCATTGTTATCTAAAAACAAAATAGAATACGGTATAATAGAGTAGGAAACATTAACATGCCTTATAAAGAAAAAGAGTAATTATTGCTTCCGGAGAATTTACTTCAATTTTATACATATGAATGTATCTTTGTGTGTTCTAATATGCATTATATAAAGTAAAATGTATTTCCTACAGTAGGTCATAGTCAGAAGTATTTGAAAATAACTGCGAGTCTTGAAAAATCCCAAAGGATATTATTAGAATTACTTGTTTATGAAAAAAATGTCATGCACTCATTTATTAGACTCTACCCATTGGTTTCTTTTAATTAAGAACAATTTTCCAAATTACAATATCATCAAATTTACTTTAAATTCATTACTGCATTAATACAATAATGTAAAACAGCATAGCTTATTTTTTACTTGCCCTACTTCTACTATAGTAGGCTAACGTGTGTGTGTGTGTGTGTGTGTGTGTGTGTGTGTGTGTGCGTGTGTGTTAAATTTAGTAAGATTTTCTATCTAAAGTATAAGTATTTGTTTAGGTTTTTTAATATTTTTAGCACTCAATTGTTAGTAAAAGAATAAGAGTTTCCTACTTAAATTTGTTTAGTATAAGAAGTTCTTTGAATAATGAAGTTACGACTGAGCCCAAAGCCAGTGCTTCAAGAATACTATAATCTTTCATGAGATCTGGGAAAAACTGATGGGTCCTTCTCTTAGGTTTATAATTCATAGGCATTTGAGAAGCCCCTCAAATGTATGCTTCCAGAAATCCTGGCAGTATAAAGATCATGGTCCTATTCCAAGAAGAGACACTTAGATTTAAACTGATGTAATATCCTTTTAAGGCTTATTTTATACCCTTTATTAAACAAGATAAGAGTCATATGTTATGATTTCAGTTACAAGTTCTTGGCTCTTCCACACCTTTCCTGAATTTAAAAGCATTCAATTGCTTTCCATTCCTTTTTGTATATCGTTGCCACTCCTTGGAATACTTTTCCTTTCGTACATTGGTTTATTTATTATTTAATCCATCAATCCACCCACCCACCCAACCATCCAACCAGTCAACAATTTATTGATTAACTTCTATGCAATAGGAACTGTCTAGACACAGGGGATTGTGCAGAGCACATAATGGACCAAAAAATCCTTAACCTAATGGATCTCACATTCTATCATGGGTCAGGGGAGAGAGAAAAAAATCAGAGAAGCAAAATGTGTAGTACGTCAGAAGTTGTAAGTTTTATGGAGAAACATAAAATAGGCAAAGGTAATGGGGAATTTGGGGCAGTGAGGATGGGTGATAGCAATTTTAAATAGGCAGGTCACAGATGGCCTCAATGAGAAAGTGAGCAAATATCGGAAGGAGGTGAGGGAGCAAGCCATGAAGTTATATAAATGGAAAAGTCTTCCAGGCGAAGAGAAAAGCAAGTGCAAAAGTCCTGAGGTTGTATGTGCTGAGAATGTTTTAACAGCAAGAATTGGGATTTGGTGTACAAGAATGATAGTAGAAGATTAGGTTAAAGAGAAAGGGAGAGAACGAGGGGTGAATATGTGACTAATACAGGCCACTGTATGTGTCTACACTTCACTTTTATTTAGAATGAAGTAAGAGGCCATTAAAACATTTCGAATAGAGAAATATCTTTGCCTTATTTCAAATTCATTAATTGGATAATTAAAATTTACTGTCTATAAGGAACATCCCTCTGATTGATGTTTTGAGAATAGTCTATAGTGAGGCTAAAAGTTGAAACAGGGAGACTCCACAATACCTTCACATTTTTTGAATTGATACACAGTAAGAAAATTTTCACATTGAGATTCAGGATATATACACACACATATGTGCACATATACACTTAGAGGTAGATGTATCTATGTCCATATATATGTATAAATAAAAGTGAAATAAATTTTTTACAAAACAATATTTACTCTTTCTATACATTATGCAGTTCAGTATTTTCTATTATATTATTTTCTATGACATTGTTTTGCTGTTGTTTACGAGGTACTGAATTAATTTATGACTCATTAATGGGTCATAACCCCACAACATATAGGTGGATATGAAATAATTCAAGAGTCATGGTGCTAGCTTGCATCAGGGAAGCCACTTTGGAGGTGGGGATATGTAGTTGGATTCTGGATATATATTAAAGGTGAGGTGTGAGAGAGAAAGTGAGGATAAATGATTGACATTAATTTTTGTGGCCTGAAGAACTGGAATATTGGTGTTACTATTTAAGTGCTGGAAAAGGTGCTTGGAAGAGATCTGGTGGAAGTAGGTAGGAGAGATCAAGAGCCATATTTTGGACATAATTGACTTTGTGTTTTATATTCAGAGGGGTACCATGAATAGGCCATTGGCTCTAATAGACAGGACTTCAAAAGACAGATCCTATTAGTTAGCTATTATCTACAGATCTCAAATGAATAATTTCTTCCTCAAAGAAACCCTCCCTACCCTCCCCAAGGAAGCCAGGTGCTGCTATCATAGGCACTGAAGCAACATGTATCTCACCTTGACACAGCTGCAAATTTACATCTATTTGTGTGATTATTTGATCACTGCTTTCCTACCTCCCCCAAAAGATGGGACATTCCATTAGGTCCAGAGTGTTTACTTACCACTGTATTCTTAGCACTTAGCACAGTGCCTAGGGTATGTATTAGGATATATATGTCCTTATTGCACACATACATCTAACTACACATAAAATAAGGTAAACAGGCTGGAATGAGGTATTGAAAAAAATAGCCTCAATGTCCATATGGCAAATCATTTGCGTCTTTTCTGGTGGTTTAGATCATTACAAGGCAAAACCCATAATACTTGAGGGTGGAATATTTTATGAGGCATGGCTATTGCTAGAACAGTGTGAGTGAGGGAAGAGAATAGTAGGAAATAAGCTCAAAGAAGTAAGACTACAGTTCAAGTGCGATGAGAAAGCACTGGAAGAATTAAGAATGAAAGTGATATAAACAAACAAATGAATATAACAAAACAGAATCAGACTCATAGAGAACAAACTAGTGGATGCCAGTGGAGAGAGGAAATGGGGGAGGGGCAACATAGGGGTAGGGGATTAAGAGGTACAAACCATTATGTATAAAAGAAATAAGATACAAGGATATCTTGTATAGCACAGGGAATATAGCCAATATTTTATAATAACTTAAAATGGAGTATAATCTATAAAAATATTGAATTACTATGGTGTACACCTGAAACTAATATAATAATATAATAGTGTAAATCAGCTGTACTTTAACTGAAAAATAATAAGATAAAAAAGAACTGGGAGATTGGGATTGACATATATACACTAATATGTATAAAATGGATTAATAAGAACCTGCTTATAAAAAAATAAATAAAATTCAAAAAAAAAGTAGAGGAGAGATAAAAAAGGGAAGAAAAAATATTCAACAAATTGTGCCTGATAATAACTAAAATATATATAGTCAAAGGCATCTGTATTACTCTGCTAAGGAAAAAAAAAAAAGAATGAAAGTGATGAGATCTGCTAAATAATTTTAAAAGATCACTCTGGTTATTGTCTAAAACGTATCTGTAGTGGAATAAGAGTGCAAGCCCAGAGAACAATCCTGAAGTTGATGCAGTGGTCAGATGATAGAAGATAGTGATTTAGACAAGGGTTATGAGAATTCACAGTATGAGGTACATTTTGGAGGTAAAGTTCGTAGGATTTGCTGATAGGTTGATTTGGCATGTGAGAGAAGGGGGTTGATATAAGGTGTCACCTAGGTGTTAGGTATTAGGCCTAAGACACCTAGGTATTAGGCCTAAGCAATTGGGTAAATGATGGAGCCATTAACTGAGATGGGTGAAGAGCATATTGACAGGTGGTGGGGGGCAGTCAAGAACTTGAAATGGCCTTTAAATATCTAAATGGACAAATGGGATAGGCAGTTCAATGGCAAGTCTAGATTGCAGGGGAAATGGTGAAGCTGTGAAATCACTGTATTTGAAAGCATAGGACTGGATGAGTTGTCCATGAATTTGCAGAGGATACTTTCCCGGTGTCTGAAAGACTTAACTTCTTGTCACACATCAAATTTGTTCAGCTTTAGATCATGCATAGGTAAACAATTTGAATACAAATCCAAATTTATGTATGCAATGCAGAGAAATATTTGTTGTTTGTTGTATACGCTCTCATACTTAATTTTTGTCAAGTACGGAGTTGTCTTTCCCTAGGTAGTTTCTCATAGCACCTTTTGAAACCATTCATAGGGCACTTGTCAAATATTTATGTGTATGCCTTATATGAACAATGTATTATAAGTTCTATAGCGGCAAGATCTAAATGAAAATTCCTCATATTCATAGCATTTCACAGCTAGCAAATTGTTCTCACATACGTTATTTCATCTAATGGGTAATACTTCCACTTTACCATTTATTTCTGGAAATATTTTGCTACATAACAGGCCACCTCAAAATGTAGTGGCTTAAAACAATGACAGCATTGATTTTTCTCATGGATCTGCAAATTTGGGCAGAGTTTGACATGAATATCTGATCTCTTCCACATGATACCATAGAAAGCGTCTCAAGGCTGGGGGCTGGAATCATCTAAAGACTTAACTCCCTCCTTACTCATGTCTGATGGTTGGCACTGGCTGTTAGTTGGGAATTTTGCTGGTCTTGTGTTTAGAACACCTATACATGACCTTTCCAGGTGGCTGCTTGTATTCCTCACAGCATGGTGGCTGGGTTCCAAGGGTATCTCAAGAGAGACAACTGAGCAGACGCTTTATCACCTTTTATGACCTAACCTTGGAAATCACCCAGCATATTTCAGCCACATTAAATTCACCAAGGCAATCACCAAGGCCTCCCCAATTCCAAGGGAAGGGAAAAGAGATTATACTTCTTGATTGGGTATTGCCAAGGTTCTGTTAGAGCATGTGGAGCCATGCACATGAAGAAAAGATAAGGCTCAGTGTGGTTAAGAGGCAGATTTGGGAAAGAACATAGGCATATTTTGCAAAATGAATCAATTTGTAGGAGAAGCTGATGATTATTCTTTTCGACCTCCTTCTGAGATAACAATGTATGACCAACAGTTCTTTTGTGACTAGACCCATGTCAAATTTATTTCTTCTTTGTACAGACCATTTTGAAGAAACCACTAATGTTTGCAACTTTAATTTTTGGAGTTTTAATTTGGCCAGAAACTTTCACTCATAGACTAATATGTTTCCTGTGTTTCCTGCTAGGCTGGCCTCTTTCTTGACAGCACAGACTTCCGAAAACAGCTCTGCTGTAACTAAATCTCAAAAAAAGGGTTTACTCCTTCTCTTCTTCAATTATCTAATCAGACACGGCTCTGAATTTGATAATTTTGGGCAAATTCTGGGTCTCCAGACACAATTAAAATTTTAGAACTGTCTGTGGCATTAGCTACTAAGCAGTCTTTTCCAATCTTTTAATAAATAAATGACATCCAGAAGTTTCTATAGGTTACATAGAAAATTAGTGGCAAAGCTATAATTGGAAGCAGATGCTAAGACATGAATTTGAAAGCAAATGATTAATTTGAGAGGTGATACCTCTAGTAGGGAAATGGGGAGGTGATAGAGGCAAAGGAAAAAACCTAATATAGTGTGTGTTAATGAACAGGTTTCTGCTGTGGACAACTGGGTCTCAATCTTGTTAGGGACTGTGGGAGATTGGGAAGAATATTTGCCTCAGAGTTATTTCATCTTGAGAAGGGAATTGGAGAATCTATCTACCAACTCCCATTTCTCATTGTTGCAGACTGCTCCGACGCCATTACCTTCCTGGTGTGCATGGCTTGCTCTGAGTATAGGCCTGGCATACTCCAAAGGCCAGAGAATGCCCTCAGGCAGAAAGTCCCCCATGCTTGCTCTCAGAGGCTGTGGGTACACGTGGGAATGGTGTGTGCCAAGGGGATATATGAGGCATCAACAGCCTCTGCTACACTTGTAATTATTTTGCAATGTTTCTATACTCTCTTTGTCATGTGTGTATTTGCCTAATTTCCCCAATAAAATGAACTGTATCAAGACCATTCTATAAATGTCAATCATGAACTAAACAAGTGTTAGTATTGTAATCCAGAAGGAAATGATCTTTCAGGTGGGTCACACAGGGGTAGAGTCAAACTGGCCCATTATCTGAGGAGCTGAGAAATCATTTGAAGAAACCCACTCATTTACCACTTTTAGAATATTTATGATGGGGAAGCTTATGGGAAACTTCATTGCTTGTTCCTTGTAGTACATGGGTGTATGTTTGTTTTGCATGAACAAAAAAATGGTGTCTGCTTAGGGTAGAGAGGCTTCTAAAGACTCATGAGAGCCCCCCTCCCCCCTGCCCCACCTCTGGGACTCAGCTTGATGGTAAAAACCAGGATGAGGAAAATTAACCTTACTACTAGATTCAACCTAGGAAACTGATCTTGAGCAGCATGGGATGTTGGAAGTTTTCAGACAGTGAATAGAAAAATCTTAACACCTAGATTTTAGCTCTAATATCATTAGATCCTCAATATCAAGGCAACATTCTGTCTTCTCCTAAAACACTCCTAGTCTGAGGACATGCCAGAAGAGAATGCTTAAATTTAGATCATTCTAGTAGTCAAAATTTCAAAGAGATCCCTAAAAAAATTCTTTGGAAAGAATGGGAAAGTGTAGTGATTCAAATTACCCTTGATTGTGTAGAAAATGTTTCTTAGAAAAATTTGCAGAATCCACGACAGCAATCTAAAAATATCAACTCAACTTCCAGTCTCCTAGGGAAAAAATGCTTTCTCTGCATCCCTAAAATACATTTATTTCAAACTGAGTTTTCTAGAATCTGTGTTAAGAGAAAACCAACTAATAGCCATGTTGATTCATGAAAGTTCTCTCTTGCAATCAATGGATACCTCTATATAAAAGTGATGACAGTGCATAAAACATACATCTAAAATACGTTTCAGCATTATCTGCTAAAGGAAATTACATGGAATGCTTATTTTTAATATAATAGGGATGTGCCATCTTTGAGAGCTTCTAGGATGCCATGATCTATTCATAATTAAAGTGGTGGACTTTCAGTTAATCATACCATGTTTTTCATTTTCTAGTTGGACAGTTCATAAAATAAATGGCTTTAGCTGGAAATCTGAAACCCTTTGACATGATATTATTTGAATGTCTTTCTTTTCTCTACTTGCAAATACTTTCTGATGTAGAGTAACTGAAATGTTAGCAGGTCCATGGAATTTTTTTACTTGAGATAATACCCTGCGTGAACAGTAATCTGAAACTTCTATAGGCCTTTTAAGCAGTCACCTAGAAGTAACTGGCTCATCTAAAGAGAGGTATTCTAGCCTCTCTAACCTTAAAGTTTTGAATAAGAAAATGCTAAGAAGTCTACCTTCTATATTTGTTGAAATAAATACAACGGTATGGGTTAGGGAGAAGGAAGATTTGCAAATGGCTTCATTTTCATTGCTTGACCATCTACACCAGAGGGTTTCCAGGCATACTTGAAACTAACTTTTGAAGATGTTTGTAATAGAATAAAATAATGAGCAACATTTCTAGCTCTCTACTCTCTCAGTCTTTCAAAGCTTAAGCATCTCAGAGGTTCACAGAATCTTTCTTCATTATTAAAACGACACAGTTTCCCTTTTGTATGTTCATATATATGTTTTTATACAGTTGCTTGTACAAACAGTATACATCCTCATATAGTTGATGTTTTTCAATGAGATACTATAAATATTAAACTACAATTTGCTTGTTTCATATAACAATATTTCACAAATATATTTAAATATATTTGCATGTAATTTGAACCCATGTTTATTTTTAAAATAGAACTTCACATGGAAATATACATCAAGAAAATATATGAATTATAAATGCACAGCTTAATTAATTTTTACAAAATGAACAAGTATATCTATCTCCCAGAACAAGAAACAGGCATTACAAGAATCCCGGAAGCTTTCCTGTTGCCTGACCCTCAATCACTGCATCCCTCAAAAGATAACTCGTTTTATCTCCTATCACCGTAAATTGGTTTTACCTGCTTTTAATCCTTATGTAAATAGAAGTATAGAGTATGCACCTTTAGTGTTTATTTCCTTCACTTAAATTATGCCTGTGGAATCCATGCATGTTATTGCATGTAGCAGTAGTCCATTCGTTTCATTGCTATAGCATTCATTTTATGAATATAGCCATATATATTTATCAGTTTTACTGTTTATGGATATAAGGGTTGTTTCTAACTTTGGCTGTTATGTAAAATGCTGCAATATTGTTCCTGTCTTTGATGCAGGTAGTTTTTGTTGTTGTTGTTGTTGGGAATATACCTAAAAGTGGGATTTATGTGTCATGCAGGATGCATAATTTTTGCTTTAGTATATTCTGCGAATGGTTTTTCAAAGATGTTGTGATTTTCACTCCTATAAAGCATATAAGAGTTCCAATCACATCACATTTTCATCAGTATTTAGTATTTTCAGTTTTGTTTTGATTTTGATTGTTGCCATTACAATGGGTGTGTAGTTGTTTTGTTTTGTGGTTTAAATTTTAATATCTTGATGGCTATACAATGTTTAACATCTTTTCATATTTTTATCGGCCATTTGGATATCCTCTTTGGTAAAACATCTATTCAAGGTTTCATTCATTTTGTTAAAATTGGGTTTTGTTTGGTATTGATTTGTATGAGTACTTTATATATTCCAGGTACCTGTAGGTTTTTTACATACACACACATATTTCCCACTCTGTGATGTTCATTTTCAGTCTCTTACTGAGGCCCTGTGACAAACAGAATTCCTCATTCTAATGAAATCGATATGCCAATCTTTTTCCTTTAATCTTAGTACTTTTATATGCTGTTTAAAAAAATGTCCATCCCAAGGTCATAAAGCTATTCTCTTATGTTATCTTCTAGCACTTTTATTGTTTTTCCTTTAACAGTTTTCACATTTAAGTCTAAAATTGAATCTCTAATTGACGCCACACTGTTTATTGAGAGGAATTTTCATTCCCTATGAATTGTAGTGCCACCTTTGTCATAAATCAGGTGACTATCTATATATGTGAGTCTATATTTTCAGTTCTGTTCTATTGGAGTATTTGTCTATCCTCATACCAATAGCATATTGTTTGAATTACAATAGCTCCATAATAATTTGTAAGATCTGTTGGTGAAAAATTCTCCAACTTTGTTCTTTTTAAGATTGTCTGGGCTATTTTGCTGCTTTACATATACACATGCATTTTAGAATTTACATACACATACACACACACACACACACACACACACACACACACACACACACTCCTGATGGGGTTAACTGGGGTTTCTTTGACTACAGATCAACTTTGGGGGAATTTACACCTTTACAACCTCCATCCTACCAATCCATGAGCATGGTATATTTCTCCATTTATTTAGGTTTTCCTTAATTCCTCTCATTTATGTAATTTGTGTTCAGAGTTCTTGCACATATTTGATGTTTACTGATGGAATTATTTTTTTAAATATCACTTTAAAATAGTTTATAGAACTATTTTATAATAGTTTATAATTTATATAATAAAGTTTATTATGTAAACAATACAAAGTTTTTATATAAACAATAGTTTATAGAACTATAGAAATACAGTTAAATTTTGGACATTAACATGACATCCAGAAACCTTGTTAAATCCACTTATTAATTGTAAAATATTATTATCTGAGGACTCTTTGAGTTTTCTACATATATGTAGTCTGCAAACAGTAACAACTTCATTCATCCTTTCCAAACCTTATAACTTTTACTTTGTTTTCTTGTTACACTGACTAGTATATTAATTAAAGTAGTGTTTGCTATTATTTATAGATACATTTTAGCAGATCAAGGAAGATTCCTTCTATCCCTAGTTTACCAGGAGGCTTTATATTTTAAAAAATTTTTGCGAGTGTGAGTTAAATTTTCCAACACTTTTTCTGCATTTAATTTTACCCTTCATGTTTTTAATGTGATGAATCACAATAATTGGGTTTCATGTATTAAAATGAACCTTTGCTTGCCCAAATAAAATGAACTTCATTGTGATACATATATTGTTGTTTTAATATAGCACTGCAGTTGGTTTGTTTTGATAATAACTTGTTTAGGGTACAAATCATACTCTTTTTCTTTTAAGTAGCTGCATAATATCCCATTGTGTGATATGATATAATTGCTTCAATGGTTTCCCAATTAAAAGACATTTAGGTGGTTTTTGGTGAATGTCTTCTTAGAAATAAGGCTTTAATTTAAAAACCTTATATATATCCTTATATACTGGTGATTTTATTTCTGTAAGATAGATTCTTAAAGAGGGATTGATGGGCAACAGATTATGTACATTTTAATAGCTATTTTCAGGTTATTTTCTTAAAGTGTATCAGTATTTCACCAGTGTGGTATATGAATGGCTTTTTTTCTCACCCACTTTCCAGAATTGAATGTTATTCCATTCATTTGTTCTTTCCTCTATCTGATGGGTGGGAAATATCTCCTTTTGCCTTTTCCTGATTATGAGAAGGTAGATAACTTTTCAAAGGGTTTATTGGCTATTTTCATGTTCTCTTTTGTGGATTTTCTGTTCAGGTTATTTGTTCATTTTTTAAAAATTGTATTGTTTTTTAAAATCAATTTGTAGAATTTTATTAGAGATATTAAACCTCTGATCAGATGTTTTAATCTCAGTTTATTGTCTTTTTGCTTTATTATAAAGTCTTTGGCTTTATAGAAAATTTTATTTCTCATGTACTTGAAAGTGACAATTTTCTCCTTAAAGTCATTGCAGATTAGTGTTTGGTTTAAGAATGCCCCCATAATTTAAACTGTTATATATTCCTCATTTATTTGGTTTTATTTTGTATATTTGGATCTTTAATCTATCTGGAACTTATTTTTATACAGTTTAAATTACAGCAGTCTAACTTTATGGAAACACCATTATGATATATTCCATTTTTAATGACTAAATTGAAATGTCATATGTAGTGCATTCCCTTTGGCTGGATATGTTTCTGTATTCTATTCTGTTCCATCATTTTGTTTATCTCTGTACCAATTCCTTACTGTTCTGATTAGAGTAGCATAATAATATAAACTATAGTATGCCACAATCTTTGTGATTAAAAAAATTTCTGGACAATTGTTATACTTTTATTCTTTTCTGATTTAGGAGCTATGCTATATCTCTGAATATTTCCCATCTGATGAACTTGTTAGAAAGAGCATTGATATTTCTGAAAAGAATAGGCATTTGGGAAACCTAAGAGGTCTGCCTATAAATAACAACAAAGACAGATTTTCAGTAGGCATAACATCTCAGGCTGATGCCAATTGAGAAATACCAAGTTGAAACTCCATCCTGAGAGCTGCTCTATGTTTAATCTAAGGAAATTCTGGAGCTAAGCCTAACTACCATGTTTTTGTCAACTTAAGTTATACACTGTCATGCAAAAGGCCAATCTGGCAATGGAAAACAGGTATTAAAAATATTATGTTTTTAATCTAAGGCATTATAATGGGAATGGAAGAGGGTTACTGATAAAATTGTCTTGATGAAGGCACCCAATGGGCTCTTTCATCACAATGTTTTTCAGACTTGATTGCCCATTGGAATCACCCGCAAGCTTTTTAAACTCCTGCTGCCCAGGTGAGAGTCCAGAACAATTAATCATCATCTCTGGGGGTGGAAACCAAGCCTTAGTGGTTTGAAAAGTTCCCAGATTCCACTGTCTAGCAATGTTAGAGAACCAGTGCTTTAGAAGAGGGTAGGAATATACTCTGCATGAAAATGCAGAAGAAAACAAGAAAAGAAAATCCTTAGCTGTTGCTAGGCCCCTTGCCAAGCTCTTCTTGTAAAGTTAATTTGTCTTTGGTAGGTGATGGGCAGGATTTGGGGAGCCCAGGACTGGGCTCCTGCCGGAAGAAGTGCAGGATGAATTATATGTGTGTCAGGGTGGGGTCGGGGGGAGGAGTAAGGATACTAACCAAATGAAAGTTGCTTCTGAAATTTTTAGAAAATAAAGTCATATGAGCTGTTTATAGTCCAATCTAATTCTAGCTTCAGTGGTGGGAGGAAGGGATGGAGGAGCCAGTCAGAGTGAATATACACACTGAAAGCAGGGTGGGTAGGTTTGGTGAAATCTCCTAAGAAATATGATTATTCTTAGCCTATATTCCCCATTTCTGGTCAGTGCATTTGAGTCAGGCTACAACCATGGGGTACACACGTGCGAGTGACCCAGACAGCAAAAGCCGGTGACCCTTCTCTTCAGTGTAGTCATCTTATAAGTGGCAATGCTAAATCATTCATGACCTCATGTGCTGCTTTTGGCAAGCGGCTCCCTAATTGCTCCTGTTTTTGCATCGATTCTGCGCAGCGTGGAAAAGCGAGTCTCCAACTTGCTTGTGGATTTATTGACCACCGGGTCCCTCCTCAGCTTTCACCTTCCAGGCCTCGCCCACTCTATTTTGGGGGCAGGAGCTGGGACACAGCACCTGTTTCCTCCTCTCCAAGCATGGGCTGGGCATTTTGACGGCTTCGCCTTTCCACCAAGCCAGGTGTTGGTGCTTCTGTATTTTCCAGCTCACCATCCCTCCCCGCCCCCCTACGCATCCCTATTTCCGTGGCTGAGGGCCCGGGGAGAAGAGAAATCCGCCCTCACACACCAGATCCCCAGCTAGCTACCTGCTCTGGAGGGCACCAGGCGGACCGCGCGGACCCACCTGCCTCCAAAGTTTGGGGCGTGGGGGAGCCGGGGCACGTGGCGTGTAGCTATGGCTCAGCCTGGGGGTCCGGAGCAGCCCCGGGAACATGCCGCTGGGGACGGATTCACCGACGTCATCAGGAGCCGAGCTGGTAGGACCTTGATGCCTTGCTTTTTAGTGTGGGGTCTCGAGCGTTCCGGCTTCTCTCCGCAGAGGCTGTGCCCTGGAAGTTAGTACAGGGTTTTGGAAAGTTGTGGCGCTGAGCGGAGGAGCTGCAGGGGACTGTCACCGCGCCCCCGCGCGCGTGGGGAGGGCGGGGAACCACGCCGGGCGCTTCCGAGGGAGGAGGGGGAGGAGGGGTGCCGCTCTCCGGGAAAGCAGAAACTCAAGTTTTTCTTTCGGGTCAGGTAGATACGGGTGGGCAATTTTTCTTTTTTTTAAGGGCGCCACCGGGTATCGGTTTTATTATGCGATTGAAACGGGTTTTAAAAATATAAAGGAACGAGCAAACCGATTTAAAAGAAATATTGTCCTACGTAGTCTTTCAGGAGGGAGGGATGGGGAGGTGTAGAGAAGGCGTGCCTGGTCAGGGTGTGGCCAAGTGCAGAGTTAAGAAATCTGAGAAGTTTCACCTTGCTTTGTATCTGTGCTGAAGGAAAATGTCAGAGGGGTGACAGGAAGGCTTGCATGCCTGGAGCGTAACTAGGCGAGTTGAAAACCAGTAAAGAAGAAGGAATGAAAAGTCTAAGGGTTTTTTGCAGCGTTACCACAGTGAACTTTCCCCCCTGTGTAAATTTCATTTGTAGAGAATCTTCTAGTGTTTGGTAGCCTGGCCTACATGTGCAAACACTTGTAAACCAGGATAGGTCTTGAAAGCTGTAAATGGAAGCAGCTGTTAAGCTTTGATAAACGATGAAGTTTCAGCTGCTTGAATCTGCTCTTCTCACCCTTGGAAATACACCAAATCGTGGACAGCAGAATAAGGGAACCCTCCCAGATATTTTTACAAACACTGCTGGATGCTGAAGAGGACAGAGGTGTAAAGTCACTGTGCAAATGTATTTCTGACGTAAGGTTAAAGAAAATATCACAGTAGAAAACAAAAAATGAGTAAGAAACACAGGAATTGGGTAAACTACAGATCAGCAGAGTTCAGAAGATGGTAGAGCAGGCTTTCTCTTCACAAGTAGTATTTTGCCTATAAGGCAAAAATGAGTGGTGTCTCTGACAATGCCTTGGAGAAATAGTTGTCTCCAATTTAAAAATCACACTTACCTTCTTCTCTTCCCCATTAATAACCTAACATGCTTCTCTGATTTTAAAGGGAAGAATGGTAAACTTTCTTAAATGGAATGCCCTTCTCATTCAACTTGTAGGATAATAGAATTGTCTTTAAGTAGTCACCCTAAAATAACAATTTGAAAAAGTACATTGGTTACTTTCATACGTTGCTTTAAAATTGCTATTGTTTATACAGTTTATTAGACAGTAACTTGTAGCTATAATCATCTGAAATACGCATAAGGATATCTAGTATAAACCTGTGAGAGTATTATTTTGGGAGAAGTGTGTTAAGGAATAATTCTACAAAGAATTAATTGTCAGTGCATGAGAGAAGGAGAAAAAGATCCACAAATCCTGAAAACTAGGGTTGTGTGAATTTATGTATTGTGGAGATGGCTAGTTTAAATCCATCTCTAAAGGAAATTCAACCTTTCTGTAACTTTGGATTGCATATCAGATACTACTTTGAGTCACTTTTTAAAATGCAGTTATTTACTTTTTTTTTTTTTTTACATTTGTGAACTTAAGCTTTTAGAACTATGAGATGTTCAGGTGGGGTGAATGATAGGTCCAACTGGTTATCTAATTTTAACAGCCTACCTTTATCTTTTTGATAGGTCCTTCTAAGGGTTTAGAGCCCATCCAATAAAATATAATACTTGCTTTGAATATTTTAGTTTCTGTACCTTTATGAAACCAGTGGTTTTGTTTTGTATTATTTTTTAGGTATTGATTTTTAAAAAAATTCTGAAGCATAAGGGGCAGCTGCTATTAATAAGTGCTTTTTGTAGCCAATTGCTATGCGCGGCAAAACATGTGGTGGGATTAACGGTGATGCCAAAAAAAGCAAACCGAAGAACTTGCTACACTGGCAATACCTATGTCTCCCTGCTGCCTCCTCCTTTCTCCCAATTTCTCTCATATATTAGTTTCTAGACCTAGTTTCTAGTTAAATGTCAAGGGAAATTTTACAGTGCCTCAAAGGATATAAAAATAAGCTTTACATAAGATGTTTATATTTTTAGCGGCACTATCGGAGATTGTTTCTTACACAGTTAATAAGTAGAACTTCTAAAAATCGAAGACACAAAGATGATTATAGTAAA
Organism: Physeter macrocephalus; assembly: GCF_002837175.3. Lineage (NCBI taxonomy): Eukaryota > Metazoa > Chordata > Mammalia > Artiodactyla > Physeteridae > Physeter > Physeter macrocephalus. The sequence continues at coordinate 17,634,330 of NC_041234.1, read as the reverse complement.
CATTTGTAATACATGGTCGTACTTCATTAGATCAGTTTTATACAATGGTCTTGGTTCATCATTTGATGAGAAGTCACAACAATGTGGAACTTTGAGTATCACTTATTTTTTCCTATCACGACTGCATATTCTTAACTTGTTTCCACCATGAACTTTGACGTGGTTATGGTTTACATACATTACCTCAATAATCATGAGAAATCCTATGCCTTGGGTGAAAACTGTTACAAAATGAATGGCTAACCCAAAGCAGAACTGTCCCTCTGGTATAAAGTTCAGATATCTTAAAGGTAAAATCTCACCATTTAAAAGCATTTCAGTACAGTATTTACAACTGTCGTTTTTTTGTTTGGATACTCAAATATGGGCATTTGATCTCCTATTGATTGGGTATGCTTTCCTGTAATTAGAAACAGCTCAGTGTAACATAAACAGCTTCATGCTGTTAATTTTTCTAAACCACATGTGAATTTAACTGACTGATTTCTTTTAGGACATTTTTTTGTTGTGTGTGTGGTTTGTATTCATTTGGCCTCTCCTGGCACATCTTTAGATGCTTTATTGGCATAGAATAATACATGAATAATTGAGTAAAGTGTACCTATGGGTTTGTGTCACGAAAGATTTTTTAACCTCTTGAATGCTGAAATAAAATTCAGGCATTGTCTTCAGAATAAAATTAGCTGAGTAGGTTTTGCTTAAAAATAGAAAAATTATTTTTGGTTCGATCTTGGAGTCCACTATAACAAGATATTTCTGGGAATCAATTTTGCATTGATAGAATCCTGTTTTATTCCAAATTGTAACTATAGAAGATTGTTACACCAAAATTTTGATAATTTTTTTTTTGCTTATTTATAGCGGTTACAAAGGGCCTATGGTAAAGAATAATATATATATAAAAGGCCGAATGACTATTTTAAGACACACTTGGCTTATTTCTTTAGTATTTTAACTATCCTTATTAAAAAAAAGAATTCAATGTAAGTGAACTTATTTTTTTCAGTTTGAGCTAATGCTCTTAAATTATACCCTATGCCACTAACAATTAGGTATTCTCAGAACAAACCAAGAATCAAATTAGACAAAGATACTGGGGATTCTACAAGGGAAAAAGTAAGAAATCAGAAGACATTTTGAATAACCATTCTTTCAGAACTGCCAATTATTTCAATTGGAAATATTTTCTTACTGGGCCATTTAATATCTAAAGAATCACTTTGGTAATGAAGCCTGTACTCATCCATCCCAAGAAAACTATATGCTCTTGTGATGCTGAAGGAGTGGGGTAATTCATTGTGCATGTTTGTAGAAGAACTACTTTGGTGCTTAAAACAAAAACAAAAACTTGAGTGTTAAGATTTTGCTTTGCTTTAATATATAAGGATTCGTATCCACAGAGACCTTGCTAAGGAAATTGTAGGGAATACTCTTCATAGATAACAGCCACTAAAGTATATTGTACTATAGTGTAAGTTTTCTTCTCTTTTAGGTAATTGCATATGACAGCAGCCCTATTGTAAAAATAGATAGACCTAAGGACTAGAAGAGTGGAAAAACTTCCCTTTTCATTCTGGATTATAGGCAAAGCCATGCAAATTTATGGGAGCTAAAATATGTTTTCATGCAGGTTATTTAACATTATACCAATGTTGTTTTCAAATCTGTGTACTAAATTTTCTCTGCTGTGATAGTGAATTAAATTCTATTCTTTCCTCCAAGGAGGAAAATTGGAAGTTTTCATATTGAGTTAATAAGTACATTTGTCTTGAGACTGAAAACAACTTCTAAGTTTCCACTTAAAGTTTTTCCTGAAGTTGATAGCTCCTTCCAATTTAATAAATTTAGCCAATTTATCTTTACATGCAGTAATTCTGAGCTCTGTGTTCCTCTCTGTAGAAATTCTGTTCTCTATTATAATGAAATTGAAAGTAACATTGATGAACTCTAATAGTTTTATGAAAATGTAGTTAGTTATTGGGGAAATAGCCAGTGATGTAGTGTAGGTGGTTTGCATTGGCTCATGAGATCTAATTGTATGAATCCCTTCCTATCTGCATTTTCAGTGACATCATTGTTGGTCTCTTGAAACTTCCATGGTGGGGAAAGACTACAGAAACCAGCAAATACTACTAATCAGGGCTTTTTCTTTTGTCCTTTTGAGGGAACCAGTTATTAAATATTCACTAGTACAACACTAGAGCTATGAATAATGAGAGAAATTTAAACTGGAAGACATCCATTATGTTGAGGCCGTGTATCAGTTAGGTATGCGTTCCACTGAAAGTAACAGAATACCCAGCTAACTGTGGTCTTAACAAATTTTACATAACAGGATGTCTGGAGGTAGGCTGCTTCTGGTATAGGCTTGACATCTCAGTCACAACAGGGCTGGTGTGTCTGATTCTCTTGACCTTTTCTTTCTAATTACAAGTTGACAACTACTGTTCAGGTACCACTTGAGTCCAGAAGAAAGGAAAAGAAAGCCACCAGTTACATCTCCTCCAGACTCACTCCAGTGGACTGCTGCTTATACCTCATAGCAAACACTGTGTTCCATGGTCATCCTTAGATGCAAATGATGCTAAGATTGTGCATATTGAGCTTTTATAGCCTCTAATGAATTTTGGTAAAGGGGGAGAAGGGTAAAGGAGTAGAAATAGTGTTAGGGTATCCCGTCATAGGAGCTGGTTTATTTCATTTTCTTCTTACTGCTGGAGCTTTTGTCATAATAGTGCTTAGAGGACCATTTAAACCCCCAGGTGTTCCTGTTTATGCAATCATAAATTTAAGTTAGGTTTTGGTTATGAGCTCTCACGTCTTTATCTCTTAGAACAGGTGAAGCCCATCATAGGGCATGGTCTTGGATTTAATAGCTGTGAATCTGTCCCTAGTTTAGGGACATTAAGTCACCCTTTCATTTCTGTTGTCCCGTGAAACCTGACCTGTCTGATCCCAGGAAACTGGCATGCTATTTTGAGAATGGGCACAGTTTCACTCTGACAGATGACAGCAACTGCAGGCATGCCCAAAGACAAGCATAGTATGTACATTGTGATGGTATAGGGCTATATTTCAGTCTTAGAAAGCTGGCTGGAATGACCACTTTTGAACACCTTCCGTACCTGTTCTGTCATTATAGTAACTGAAAACTGGTCCATCTGAAAAACAACTTTTACTGTAAAATGCCCCCATCTGCCGTGTCCCTCCTGCACACTACCCTGTTCCCATTGCTCCTTTGAGGTAGTACTGAAGATGAGCTATCAATTCTGAATTTGTAATATTTAGGGTAGGAGAGTTCTATTACCATCATGTGTCTGTCCCGAGGAATTGTCTTTCACATGTCAAACCACCACAAAACCTGAGTGGAAAATGGAGAAAGAAAACATATTTTGTGGTTTGAGGATATATGTCAAATATAGTAACTTTACACAAATGTATTTAATTTAAAGAAGTTCTGTCTCAAAAGCAAGTTGTAACAAGGATTACATCCATGGTATGAGTTTGCTAAAGATTAAAGGGGAACTGAATTTTAACTAACATGTGAAAAGACAGGTAGTAGGTTTGATCTGGTGGGGCAGCCACTGGATGTCTATGGTTATGTGTTCTAAGTTAAAGAATATTGGTTAGGCTTTTCAGAAAACTCATAAGCAGGAATTAACATTTGTGCGTGAGATTTGGAAGCAGGAGTAAATCTGATGCTCCTGGCAATAATTTTATATATTGAGCAATGTAACCATGTGGGGAATTTTTTAAAAAATATGAATGCCTAGTTGTTTGGGGGGGGCTGTGGACCTGGGTCCTAAGTCTCCTCCTGGAATTCTGACAAGCTCCCAGTTTTGAGAAGCTCTGGCTTTTGTCTTTGGGTTTTTGTTTTCAACTTGCTTTTGGTTTTTAATCATCACAGGCACCTTCCTAGATTGTTTGCTCTGTAGTGACTGTTGAAGTTAGTTTCCTGTTTTTCCTATGGTGAAAGTACATGAAAGATCAGTGGCAGTTCTCAGTTCACACGCTCTCAATGATTGATACTTACAAAGGTTGTCTATACCCCTACTCTGGATGCTCTGAAAATACCGTGCAATATCTATTGTGATAGAAATCAAAGAGGACCCATGAGTGAGAAGAAAAGTAGAGAATAACCTGAAAATCAGCAATAGCTGCCTGAACTTACCAGACAGTTAATAGCTTGATTAGTTATTCATACCTAAATGAATACCTAAATACCTAAATACCTAAATTCATACCTAAATTCATACCTAAATGAAATAATTTTCAGTTGCATTCTTTCCAACATTCATCTGAGATAACTTACATTGCCCAAATTGGACTTTTGGGTGGGGGCAGGTGGAAGAGGGTTTTTCTTCGATGTAGATGTCACAAACTGGTGCATAAAGGGGGAAATTAAGCCCAAGGCTGTGTTCTTTGAGATGTAGTGTCAAAAACGGAGAAAGGATTCCTTAGAGCATGTACCTCTAATTCTTGAGAGCCCCAATGCTCCTTATTATATTGGAGCAATATATAACACTACTCCTTATTATATTTCTTAACTCCTATTTCCTGCTTGAACCTAGAAGGTGTTTTTTTTTGGTTTCAGCAGCTTTAGAGCTTAAAGCAAAATGTACACACTCTACCTTATTACTATGATGTAGAAGATTTGAAGAGAGAATAAAGCTCTATTATAAAGGGGACTTGATAAAACTTAGGATTCTGATATATCTAGCAAGTTGTAATGCAGTCAAAGAAAATGGATTTTTGTGCATTGTACCTGTAGTTATCACTACACCAAAAAAAAAAAAAAGTGGGGGAATAGCTATTTCTCCTCTTTACCTATTTCTCTCTCTTTTTCTTTTTTTCTCCCTCTCTTAACCTTCTCATTTCCTTCTTAAACCTCATTGTCACTTCTCTCAGAACTGAAGTTAATGCTATCAATACTGGAGTACAATCAAATTGATACGAATAGACTCCTTTGGAATGGCTTCCTTCCTTTGCCACAATTTTGTAGCATTAGGCCCATGGGGAAATCTATTCCAAGTTTCATTATGCCAACTTTCTATTCAATTTTCAGTTAAATTTTGTACACATTTTGGACTGCCTGCATGTTATTTTACAACATAACTGCTATGTTTAAAAATTTTGGCTCATTTAAAATTAGGCTTGTGAATTGATACAAGGACTATCTGATGTGGTTATTAGAAACATCCAGGACAGGCAACAATCATACTTCCTTAGTGCAGTGGTTCGCAAACTTGAGTGTGTATCAAAAGTCTCTGGAAGGCTTAAAACACAGATCAAGGTGCCTGTCCCTCAGAGTTTCTGATTGTAGAGTGGGACTTGAGAATCTACGTTTCTTACAAGTCCCCAAGTGCTACTGATTCTGATGCTCTAAGGACCACACTTTGAGAAACAGTGCTCTATTAAAAAAGTTAGGAAAGAATTAGTGAACCATCACTTGTTGGTAAAAACATGGAGGAATTGGTAGTTCTTTGTTCCAGGAAACAAAGAACAATATAACACTGTTCAGAGCTGTTGAAGGTGGACTTGTTCCTAGTACTCTAAGTCCCAGTAACATTAATATGAGCGATCCCTTAATCCCTTCTGGCTTAACCTCTATCTGTACGTTGAAAGAGAAGGCCAAGGCAATTGACATGACTGAGGACATCTACAGACATGAGTAGTTGTTAATGAACTTAATCATAAATTCTGTATATTCTTGTATGTCTTTTAAATTACTATTAACTCTGATACAACTAATTTCATGTGAAGTGTGTGCATAGTTGATGTCACCAATAAACGTGTGATATACAGATGGCCCATGTTCTTGGTTAAGCTGTTGGTCCATACCAAGTGTTTTCCCTCGCTATTCTGCTTTGCCAGGAGTGCTCCAGAGCCCCCCATCCACCCCCAAGTCCCCCAAACATGCTCTTAACCACTAAAGATAGAAACCACAGAAAGTATTTTTAATAATTCTGAAATTCTTCCAAAGAAATGTCACCAGTCAAAAGTATTTTAATTTTTTGCTACCTACCACAATGTGTCAATTTTTTTTCCTTAAATTCTTCATTAAAGTGTCTTCTCCTTTTGAATTTTAGTAGAGTTTCCTGGCTTGTACTTCATGGAATTACATGGGCCGTTAATACTTTTTGGTGATCAAATAGGTTTGTGACACATGGGGTAAACAAAGTTAATCAATTTCTTAATACCTGATTTCTGAGAAATTTTATCGTGCTTAAATGCATGATAAAACTTGAAGAGAAGGGTGGAGTTTTCCAAACTTATTTTATCATGGACTTTTTTTTTTTTTTTGAGAAACATTTTGTGGATTGTTGCTTCATGGAACTCGGGAAATTGAGTGTAGATGTGAATGAATTAGAATATATCAACCCATTGATCCATTGGTTTATTCAGCTGCTCAGTGTTTTCTCTAAAGGCTATGAGGCCTTAGTCCTTGATTAAGGAAAAAAACCCTAAACTTCCTATTTCTAAGAGGGTCGTTCTGATTTTTTAATAGCATATAATTTTTGTAATGATTATTGACAGTGTTCCATTAAAAAATTGACAGAATATAACTAAAGTAAAAATCACAGAAATAACCCTCATCTAAACTGTTAACATTGTGGCTTGTATGTGCATGCATGTACATACTTACACATATATACATGCACATATGTTTGCAGACACAAGGTATGATTAATATTATATATGTGCATTTTATATAAATGGGATCAGTTGCCTTTACAGATGACATTTAATTAAGTGTGGTAATACAGACATGTGAGTATAAACATAATGTACATACTATTTTGTAATTCTGTAATATTTACAATTATTTTGTACATCAATGTCATACAGACCTATCCTGCATCATTACATTTTCTTTGATAACACTCACTTTAATCGGATGTGGGTGGCATACTAGAATCACGAAGGTGGGATTCAAAAAGGGCTACCCATGCACCCCGAGTCTTTGAAACTACTGTGCGATATATTGTGGGGAGAGTTGGAGGTGAGATCTCACATCCACCCATGAAAAGATGCTTTTTGCAAAATATGTCTTATAAATGTGGTTTCTACCCTGAATTGGTTACATAATTACATGAATCATTTAATTCTTGTTCAAAGTTTCTGTTTCCAAATGACAGACAGACAGGGAGTGAATTGATTGCTGGTCAGTCAGAGTTCCATACAGAAGGAAATAATTAAATAGATCTAAAAGACCATGCAAAATGAAACTTAGTGGATAAGAAGGAATATATGGCATGTGGCTCAGAGAGACATAAAATGAAGGTGGAAAAGTCTAAACTCTGCAATACTTTGAACAAAGGTGTTTAACTGGAGCAAGTATTGACTGAAGGCACTGATGCAGTAGTGCATGAAGAGAACTGATGGAGAGGAGCGCTCCATGGAGGTGTGGCCCTGTAGCTTGTCAAGTGATTTGAACTGGAGAGTATTTTGATCATTACATACGTTTTAATAAGATAGCAATGTGAATTTGACAACTGACCTGCAAATGCGAAATTAAAACCAATTATATAACTAATTGAGATCTTAATCCCGATAGAAAAGATTTAGTAAAAGTATTCTATTATGACATTAGCAATTTATTTAAAAATTAAGAAGCAGACTTGGTAATATTTGCCTCGGCCTAAGTCATATATACCATAAAATACATTAAATTACCAGTTAACATATATTAATCACCTAAAAATCTCTAAATGCATTTTCTGGCAAATTTATGCATGGTGAATTACTGAGGTCATGTAACTAGCATAGGTTTGGGAATGGGCTGGTTTTGAATCTCAAATGGAAATCTCTTAAGAAAGTTTCTAGAATGAACTCCATGAGAAAATACATTATTAATGATAGCTAGTCAAATGTGAGAAATGCTTTTTCATTTCATAGAAATACATGTTTCATAATTGAATAGCTATTATATTCTCTAATATATTAAGTCAATTACAGTTTGCTTCAGAATAATGGTCATATTACAGATATTTCTTAAAGATTTGGATCCAAATTCCAGATATAAAACTCAATTTACTCATTGAATTAAAACAATGGCTATATCTTTAAAAATACTGATGGACATTTGAACAAATGAGGTTAAAAAGCTATTAAAAATCTGTATCTTAGATGTATTTTAATTAGATATAGGAAGATAAGGCAGGATATGCTAACACACAGAATGAATCATGCTTTGATTTTGTGTTTTTTCCCCATCCCTAAGAACAAAATCTTAAGTGGAACTGCCATTTAGTAGTAGCATATATTTTTCAGACAAAATAATGCAATATCTCCAATTCACTCTCTTGTCATTTCCCTATTTTTTCATCCCTTCTAATATTAGCCCATGTTTACATTAAAACCAGTGAGGAAATTGTGTCCAAGATGTCTACAGAACTTCTTAGGAAAAGGAACAGAAACTGTCATTTTTAATTAAACCAGATTAGTTTGTAAAAATCATAATTATGGATAGCTATAATTTTATGTCATATGTAACTAAATTAACACATAAGAGTCCTCTGAAATCTTCCCCTAAATGACAGTAAGTTATCTATTTAATCAATTTTTATTCTTGGCAACATTAAAATTATAGATTTTTTTTCTCTATCAAGGCTATGTTCTTTTTTTTTTTTTAAAGAATAAAGATTTTCATTTGTTTCGTTTTCATTTGAACCTCTAGGGTGCACAATAAGTTGCTGGCTTACATCACTTGCTCTCACTCCTATATGCTTATATCTGAAAAGTGAGCATTGGTATGTGGAGTAAGCTGATTAAACCCCAGCGACATAAATGAACTAGGGAAGAACTTCAGAGTCTCCCTCCTAATTCTCACCAACTAGCCACAGATAAATGCTCCCTCCCTTAGTTCTCCTGGGGGAAAAGATACCTATTATCTCTTGTCTTTTGTTAGGGAACGTTATTCCCACATTCCTGCTTTCCCATGTTTGCTTTTCCCCATCTTATTCCTTTCACATGCTTTTTACCCTTTACACCTACACTAAAGTACTACTGGACTGTTCGTTGATTCATAGTGGGATTTGATTTAATAAGAGTTCAGAGGTCATACGTAGAAGAGTAGAATAGCATGATATTAAAGCCAAGGTAACACTGAGGTTTCAGTACACACTGCTTTAAAACAGCAATAACACACGTAGTGAGCATTTACAGTCTGCCTCTTACCAAACTGAGACAAACCTATTTGCAACATGATGTTGCAGAAGTAACTCTGAACTAGGAATTTGGGGATCTGGTAGGCCTCTGTTCTACTTTGATTCTACTGTTCAATTAAGTAATTTTAAAAAAAATTATTTAATTTTGGCTGTGTTAGGTCTTTGTTGCTGCACTCAGGCTTCCTCTAGTTGCGGCGAGCCGGGGCTACTCTTCGTTGCGGTGCGTGGGCTTCACATTGTGGTGACTTCTCTTGTTGTGGAGCACGGGCTCTAGGCGCGCGGGCTTCAATAGTTGTGTCACGTGGGCTCTAGAGCGCAGGCTCAGTAGTTGTGGTGCACGGGCTTAGTTGCTCCGCGGCATGTGGGATCTTCCCGGACCAGGGCTCGAACTGTGTCCCCTGCATTGGCAGGCGGATTCTTAACCACTGCACCACCAGGAAAGTACTAAGTAATTTTTTTAAAGCCAACATCAGAACCATGCCATTATCAACTCTAAATGAGGTTATGGTGTACATAAGAATGAAACATAAACTTTGGGAGCCTGGGTACAATGGATTTGGGCAAAGGGAATGGAAAGAGATAGACAAGATAAGTTGTCGTGTGAGGCTTCTTGAAAAGAGAATGGGCAGTGCCAGCATGGTAAAGGCACAGCCTACAGCATCAGGTAATAGTGGAAGAGTATGCAGATCAAGTTCTAAAGTTCTGCTTTAAAACTTTTAATTTAATTTAATTAATTAATTTATTTATTTATTTTGTGGTATGCAGGCCTCTCACTGTGGTGGCCTCTCCCGTTGTGGAGCACAGGCTCTGGACGCGCAGGCTCAGTGGCCATGGCCCACGGGCCCAGCCGTCTCCGCGGCATGTGGGATCTTCCCGGACCGGGGCACGAACCCTTGTCCCCTGAATTGGCAGGCGGATTCTCAACCACTGCGCCACTAGGGAAGCCCCCCAATTTTTTTTTTATTTTAAAAGGAGTTCAGGAAAAGATGAAATATTGTCTTGTCGAGGTAATTTAAAGGGCTTGCCTTTTTGGAAGCAAGGCAGGAGTCTAGATTAGTATTTCTGAAAGTGAGATTTGTGTTGTAGGGGGAAAGAAACTTGGACGTTTTATATTAATTGTTTGACTTTAAAAATTATTTTTATATCATTAATAAGGTTTGTAATATATAACTTAAGCACATATATATTCATATTATACATATTTTGAGGGGGTTACTCAAAAATCTTTTACTACGAAGAGTACATATTTAAAGAAAACAAACTACTTGTCATATGATCTTCAGAGTTCTTTCAGGCAGTATGATTTAAAGAAAGGTCAATTCTCAAAACTTCTGGTAACTATAGAGTGGAGTCAGAAAAGTATGAATGTATTTCACCTATCATTTTTTATATTCTCATTCTGAGGAAAAAAAAAAGCTCACTACGAAGGGACTGAGGAAATATCATCTGTTTTGTGCAAAATAAACTCTGTGTGGTGGATTCTGTGATGTTGCCCAGGTTCCCCTTCATAGAGTAGGCCTTCCCCAACCTGACAGAAGTGCTGCTGGTAGACAGCCTTCAGCTGCCAGCCCGTGCAGGGGTTGCCTCAGCTGCAGAGAAGTACCTTGCGTCAGGCCCCTTTCTTGTGTTGACCTCATTCAGAAACTGATGTATGATGGAATATAAAGGCCCTTTCATCTCAAACAAAGTTCAGACTACTCTGTAGAAGCCATTCTAGCTCTAGAACTTCCTTTAGGGTTGGCAGGAATTGCTGCTGGGCTTGCTAGTGTAGTCGATTTCTCTCCAATCCTGATTCTTTGCTCTTCGCTCTATAGGCGTTGAACCCAGGGGCACTCCTTAATAAACACCCTGCATTCTCTTTCAGAGCTGGTTTCCCAGTGAACCTGACCAGTGATAATAATAAAAAAAAAAAGTAAATAAATTAGCCATGTATTCCAGAATGAAGTAATTTTAGGTCTGAGACAAAACATAGGAAGTAGAGTTTACTAAGAATTTAATCTTGTACTTTGTACTAGACCAGTCTATTGGTATGCTTTGCTATCAGATGCATCATTATTATAACACGGATGAAATGGTAAACTTGGATGGTATAATTCTGTACTGCAACGGTTATTACCATTTATTGTCCTCATTGACCTAGGGTTGACCCTTGCCCTCAAAAAGTATTTTCTTATTGAATGTTTCCTAGATTGGGAGGTTTCTGGTCATCAAGAGGTCTTGTATTCAAGATCCACATCGCTCTCTATAGGGGCTTATTAAACTCCCTTCTTTTCAGTTGTTTCCCATCCTACCTCTCAAAGCATTGGTTTGTTTCTTTATGCACCACTATCTGTAAATTTTTTTAAATAGTAAAAGATCTGCATTTTAATTAGGTATAATCTACTTTTAAAGTCGGTTGAAAAATTTTCTCAGATGAAACATCTGTAATATCCAAAGGTGTCTGGCCTAGGGCAGAAAAAGTGGGAGTGTACATCTGTATTATTGCAATCATCAGAAAATGAAGTCCTATTAAAAACATGTTCATAATGTGCTCTACTCTCTAGGAAGCAAAAGTTTATACCTTGGAAAACTACTAGCATTTCTTATAGGCAATAAAAGTTTCATGACAGCTTAGATCGCGATATTAAGTATATGCTCAGACATCTTAAAAATGTTATTACTGATTAATCTCTAGTTATAAATAACTTTCAGTGGCCCTGCTCGCCTACATAAAGGTGGTAATTTACGGTTTGTGTTGTTTCTGACAAATATGGCCCTCTGCCTTTTATCTAAAAGTGAAGTTACTCTTTCAGGCCATGTAGTTTCACAATAATAAATATTTAGACAGGATGAAGCAAATTCCTCGAAGTAGAAATATCACTGTAAGAAATGGCCTCATCTTTAAATGTTAATCCTAATTGCTAAATATAGTATGATGTAAAACATTAGCATATTTCTTAAATCATATCAAATAAATTGACATTAAAAGGTAACATAATCCAACTCTTTACCAAATGACATATTTTTCATTAGTTAGACAAAAATTGTCAGTTAAAATAAGACAAAATAATACAACCACAAAGTGATGAATTTGATATGTGAAACAATAAACAATTATGACTAGAGTGGGAACAAAAATCAAGAATATACAAAGAATTACCAAGCTTTGCTTCATTAAAAAATACTTAAGATAAATTATATTTGATTGCACATGACTTTTCAATATCTGGCTGACCTTGCAGAGTACAAAAGGTTATAGATGCAAAAAAGCTTTCTGAAGTCTTTTTTTATAATGATACATTAGAAAACAGGTGAATATAGTTCAATTTTTTTTGTCCATGCAATAAAATATAATGCAATCATAAGAACAATGGATATATCTTCTAAATTCATTGACAGAATTGGTGATTAATCAACATGTGTAATATTTCTGTGTGTGTAGAGTGTAACATCAAGTATGCATGTGGGAGAGAGTCAAAATGTGGACAATCTTCAGGTAGTGAGGTTATAAGTGCTGCATTACTATTTTCTCCTCTGGTCTGTGTATAGTTTCAGTGTTCAAAGAAATACAGATTATTTCTCTACTATTAAGAAATTTTAAAAATTTATGCTTCAAATGTAACCTCCTTTCTTCTCAAGTCATGTGTTTTGTAATGGAGGTGAAGCCATGTTAAACGCTAAACCCCATGAGTGGAGGTCCACCTTTAGGGTTGGCCTTAAATTCTAATGAGGTAAAGAAGATACCCACACATTCTCCAACAAGTCACAAAGGATTCTCAGTAGTGTTTCCATGTGGAAATTTTTTTCACAGTATTTCTCGAGAAATTTGTTTTTTTGAGTCTCAAATCACAAGAAAAATCATTCAGGAGATTTGGAACACAGGGAAAATGTGTTATAATCCGTCTAAGGGAATTAAAGCTGAAAATGAATATTAAAAAGGTTACACATTTGAAAGATGTGTAACCAAGTGGAAATTAAGCAAGAACAGGAAATACAGACTCTCCAAGTCAAAGGTATGGTTTACATTTCCAGGAACCAGGTTCAGAACATTGATAGAAGCATGGTCAAGATCTAAACAGTCAGTCTTTCTTTCAGCTATTGCCATGGTATAAGGTGTGTGTGTGTGTGTGTGTGTGTATGTATGTATGTATGTATGTATGTATGTGTATCTGCCTGCTGCTAACAAGACATTCTTGCAAATAAAATATTAAAAGTTTATATGCATAGTATAGTTCATAGAAATGCTATGAGTCATGTTCCAAGAAATAATGAGTTTGGGAACAAATAAGTTCTCAAATTGGCAATTTCAATGCATGATTCTGTGTAGTGATGATGATGTTAACCTAGCGAGGAAGTCTGAATATTAGCTCTTAAAATACTACCCAGTACTGTTCACTGGCATTTTCCAATGGTTTAACATTCAGTCGGCTCTGTTTCTTTGTAAAGTGAGTATTTTTATTAATCATGTTTTATATATTCCTACTGAGTAAAGAGAATGTAGAGCATTGGAAGTATATGTTAGGAGTAATTTAGGATTTTAGGAGTTGATGAACATTCCAGGGAACTCTGATTTCTTGTTGTCAGATCCCAAAGATTAATAAATATTGGGAATTTGTAAACTCTCAACTAACTCTCAGCAGAAATGGTGTGGTGGATATAGAGGGAGCAAGGTGGTCATTGCCAGACCCTGTGACATCTTTTCACACATAAACCACGTAGCCTATGACTCCTGCTTTCAGTTAATACTGTTCAGTCTTTGGTATGTAAGATTGTTAAACATTACATCATTTATTTTAAGATGGAACTTGATGCATGAGTTTTGATATCTAGTTTGCTCAGGTTCTTAAACCTCTGGGCTTATATATCTTTTGGGAGTAGAGTGATTGTTTATAAGGTGTTCTGATTCAATAACTTATACGTCCTTTACACTAATACCTGCTTTGGGGTTTTATTAAAATAACGTGTGAAGTTAAAATTAGTAGTCCAGGTTTAGGTTGAGTGCTGGAGAGAGCAGATAATGAGTTGTAATTTTTGGGAGCAAAAAAATGTTTCCATGATTATCTAAAATTGTTCACTAAAGCTGGCAAAAGGCAAGTCTTTGGACTTTGAGACTTTATAGCAGTAAAATGGGAAAATTTCTAATTCGAGCTTAGCTTTAAAAATAGTGGGAAAATAAAGTTTGCGTGTCTACCATCCCTGTAAGATTCAGAAACTTTGTATCAGAAATGCATTTTGACAGTTTATAAAGGAAGTCAAAACAGCACATGTATAGCTGCGAAATGTCAACTCCTAGTTCTGTTCTATTTTAATATGTGGTCCATGTTGTCTAGAGGAAAGCAATGTAATTAATCACAGGGTAAATTTTAGAGTTTCTTATGTGGACAAAATTGTCCCATCACCACCACCTAATATACCCTGTAGCCTTTCCCTTTCTTACTCCTTTCTTGTTAGCATAGGTTTTAGTGTTGTGTATGTGTTTTGGGGATCCACACAGCGTGGTGATTAACTTGGACTCATTCTCCCTCATTCATTGAATTTCATCCTTTCACGGGAAATAAAAACCTTCAACTTAAACTCTTTTATTTGGAATTGCATCTCTTTTCCTGCTGCTAGTATATCTCCATTTAGGGTTCTCAGTATAGTTATGGTGATCATAATTACTGTGTCTCGCTGTTAACAAAAATGAGGTGATTTTGAGTACATCATATAGATGGCTGCTAATTTTGTTTGAACGTGAACCTACCTCTCTTTAGGAAATGAATTACATTAAACATTCATTTAAATATTACTCATATTCATAGCAGCCTTATCTATAATAGCTAAAACATGGCAGCAACCCAATTGGTCATTGATGAATGGATAAGCAAAATTTAGTAAGTGCATATAATGGAATATTATTCAGCCTTAAAAAGGAAATTCTGACTCATGCTACAACATGGATGAACCTTGAGGGCATTATGTGAAGTGAAATAAGCCAGTCACAAAAAGATAAATACTGTATTGTTCCAATTACATGACGTACCTAGAGTGGTTAAGATCATAGAGACAGGAAGTAGAATGGTGAATTTCCAGGGGCTGGGGGGGAGGAGGGAATGGAGAGTTATTTAATGGGTATAGAGTTTCACTTTTGCAAGATGAAAAGAGTTACGGAGATGGATGGTGGTGATGGTTGTGCAATATGAATGTACTTAATACCACTGAATTGTACACTTAACCTTTTTAAGTTAGTAAATTTAATGTGTATTTTAACACAATAAAAATCTAAAAAATTATGAATATAACACAATAAAACATTATTTTTTCACCTGTCTAAAACGTTGCCCTTTAAATACAAAAGTGATTGAACTCAAGGTGCTTTTTCAAGTAGCTATCCATTTTCAATTGCTAACCATCAGTACTGAAAACTGCAAAAACCTGTAATTAATCTGGTGATGAAGCAGTTTAAAAGTTTTTTGTAGCCCCATGAAGATCGAGTTTAATGCTTTTAGAATAAGAATTATCTATTCTTTATGTCAGACCAAGTGTACGCTTCTCATTTTTGTGATAATGTGAATGTTTAGAAATCACAGTAGTACTTGTCTCCTCTGAATTGGAGCCATGTTGTAGGGTAGCTTCATTTGATTTGTTAAACTCGGATTTATCCTTCGAGGTAGCACAGCAGCTTTTGCAGGTATAGAAATGGTCTTTGTATTTAAATGTGCTACCTGGAACACACTCCCATCTGTTTTCTGTACTTTACACAAAGCATTAGTTCATTTCCAGGGGTTCAAAAATTCTAAAGGTTAAATTCACACAGGCAGAAGCCCAGTGGGATTAGAATTCCTATTTTAGAAAACGCGTGTCCTTTTGCACTGTGAACATGACTTGCTATCGTCTACGTTATCTGGCTGCAGAGCCATTACACTGGCACTTCTTTTCAGTATAAACTTGTTCCCTTCTTCATCCTGATGTGATAGCACAAAAAGATGAGCAAGTCCCAGGACTAAGAATGAAGACATCTGGATCTTATGATAAGGGAACTACTTGAATCTAGGAGTTCTGTGTATCTTTTTTTGTTTTTTTCTTCAGGTCCCTTTACACTTTCTAGAGTTGCTGAAATCTTCACTATTAAAAGTGACTTGTTATTTGCGAAACTGTCTGTGAGCCTGCTTTATAGCTACAGATAGGGTAATTACATTTCCCAAATGTTCAGGGATAAATTCAATTTTAAATGTTCATTCCTACTGGCAGACTGTGCATCTAGATAGGTTTTCTGGAGCTGAACAGTTCTATTTAAACTTTATTTTGATAAAGTCAGATCTTTCACGTATCTGAAAGCCTGCCACTTGTGTTTCTGTACAACTAAATATCAGTATAAAGAACGGTTTCATTTTAATTTTTGTAAGCTCGTTACTTTAAAGAGAAAACTTTAGAGGAAAAGCTTTCTATTGCTGAGGAAATTGTGTCCCTCTTAAGAGGAAATTTCCTGAGATGCCTTGGTCAGAGAATAGTGGCTTAAGAAGTACTCAATAAATGCAATTTACTGTAGGCAATTGTTTTCATGCCACCTTGGCTAAGTCTAAGTAAATTTTCATCTGCAGAGTAAAGCTCCATGAGCTAACGGTGGCTCATTGCTTCTCACACTGATGATGAATTGATATCGGTGGTCATGTGTGCTAGGCATATGTTGGAAAAAAAATCAAATAGTTTTGGACCTATTGAGGAGAAAGGCAAATGGAATTTTCTTAAACTGATAAAAAACAAAATTAAATATATGAACTCATAATTATTGAGAAATGAGAATTTTATACTCAGTTGTTTGGAGAAAATGTGTACATATTTAGACTTCAAAAATAAGTAAAAATGCAAAACAGTTAAAACAGGCCAGATTTTCTCACTAAAGAAAATAGTTGGTATAATTTATATGTGTTTGCTATCAGTTTTGTCACCAGGTAAGAAGTGAAGGAAAGGGACTGAGGTAAAAATACTGCCTTGGTCATAGGCCATTAAGAGTTATTTTGTTTTAGGAAGGATTAACTACAAAATTCTGAATTATATTGTAGCAGTTCTATGGAATCATGAAGTTGGAAATGTTAAATTTATCTTAATTTTCAGGTAATATTTTAGGAGGACCACTTTTTAAAAAAGTTGATGCTTATTCTTTTATTTTGTAAGGTAGCATAGAAGTTAGTGGCCATAACTTGAAAAAGAGAAGAAAGGGATTCGATTTATCATTCTCCCTCTATGGTTGTAACTTTTATTCCTAGTGTCCTGAAATGTCATGATTTTCTGCCTTGGACTGGCACTTTCTATTCATTGTACTGGGCCCTTTGAGTCCCTTTCATTCTACAAACTTATGCTCTTGGTAAACTTGAGGCAATTTTGTTATATTCTTCATATTGATATATTCCCTGCCCTGCATTTTCCGCCTTCATTCTGAAATTTCATTGTCGGATATTTATACCTGCACATACTTAGTAATTTTTTTCTTTACTATTTTCCATCTGTCTTTTTATGCTACACCTTGAGTGGTCTTACTTTTGCTATCATGTATATAATATACAAGAAGTATTTTAACTTTCTCAACATTGTTTTTTATAGTCTCATGTTTTTTCTGTTATGCAATATCTTGTATCTCTCAACTTCTGTTAGAATTTTAAAGCATTCGTCAATTTTTACATTGTCTTCTTTACTACAAGTAGGGTTTTTACTGTTTGATTTTTTAAGATTTGATTTTTCTTTCAAATTGGGGCTCTCCTCAAACACCTGGTTTTCTTTGGCTGCCAATTTAGGCTTAAGACAGAGACTAAAATGTTAATTCACATCTTTTTACACGTGGGCAGGTCTTCTCAACAGGTCTGCTTTACTGTAGAATGATTGGGTGCAGTCCCAGCTATTTCCTCAGGAGGTCCCCAAATGTCTGTATGTTGAGGTCTTTTCTTTTGGGACATCTGTTTACCCAGAGGGAAATCTGGTTTCCTGCTTGAGGGGTAGGGGTGGTGGATATAAATCTGGTTACCAGAGTTCCTGCCATCAAGCAGGAAAGGAGACGGGTGGTTTCAACATTCGGTATCTTTTTTTTTTTTTTTAATAACAAGTTAAGCCATCTTTATTCATAGGATGATTGTGTGGAAAATCCTACAAAACCTACAAAATAGGTACTAGGACTAATTAGTGGGTTTAGCAAGTTTGCAGAATTTAAGAGAAGTAAACAAAAACCTATTGCATTTCTACACACTAGCAAAGAACAATCAGAAATTAAAACCATTTCCAGTTAAAATAGCATCAAAAAATTAAATACTTAGGGATAAATACAGTTAGTTGATGGTGGTGTTGGGTTCAAGTATGTCCTTATTGATTTTTTCTGCCTGCTGGATCTGTCCATTTCTGAGAAGGGTATTGAAATCTACAACTGCGACTGTGGAATCATCTGTTTCTCCTTGAAATTCTGTCAGTTTTGCCTCACATATTTTGATGCTCTGTTGTTAGGTGCCTAAACACTCAGGATCATTATGTAGTTTTGGAGAATTGACCCCTTTATCATTATGTAATGTCTCTCTTTCCCTTGATAAGTTTCCTTACTTTGAAGTCTGCTCTGTCTGAAATGAATACAGCTACTCCTGCTTCCTTCCATCCTGCATGCAGGCTTTCTCTAGTTGCAGCGAGCGGGGCTACTCTTCGTTGCGGTGCACAGCCTTCTCACTGTGGTGGCTTCTCTTGTTGTGGAGCATGGCCTCTAGGCACACAGGCTTCAGTAGTTGTGGCACGTGGGCTCAGTAGTTGTGGCGCACAGGCTCAGTAGTTGTGACGTGTGGGCTTAGTTGCTCTGCGAAATGTGGACATCTTCCCGGACCAGCGATCGAACCCATGTCTCCTGCATTGGCAGGCGGATTCTTAACCCCTGAGCCACCAGGGAAGCCCATGCTTTCTTTTGATTAGTATGAACGTGGTATATCTTTCTCTGTTTCACAACGGATCATTTTCCCTCCCCCTGCTGGAATCACAAGAGGATTTTTTCTCTGATATTTACTCTGAGAACCTGGTGGAGCACCTAGTGGTAAATCTTACAATATTGTGGGGAGCCCCCTATGATTGGGTCCCCCTTCAGTTTTCATCTCTCAGACTTGAGCCTCCAGCCATTCATCAATTACAGTTCAGGTTTCCGACCCCAGAACTAGTACCCACAGATAGTTGCTCCAGTAAGGCCTGACTCCCTATGTTCACGTATCTCTCCAATTTGGGGGGTAGTAGTTTGCCCTGTGACCTCAATTCTCTTACAGACCAAGGTAGAGTTGTTGATTTTGTTTGTTTAGCCTTTTTCCTTGTTTGGATGGTATGGCGTCTTCCAAGCTTCTTACATGCTGGATGGGAAACCAGAAGTTGGTTAATTTTTTAAGCACTACTTTTCTCTCATTTTATTTGTCATTGAGGTAACATTGGTTTGTAACATGTTTCATGTGTACAATATTAGATTGTACTAGGTTGTATTAGGTTACATGGCCAATGTCCAGACACTTTCCTGTGTTTGTACATAGGAATATAACTTGAACATTTGACCAGGAGGTATCAAGGTGCTACCTCCCAAAACACGGGAAGCATCTATCCAAAGTTAGATGTTTGTATCTGTATCATTAAAATAAGTCACAAATATCAGGAAGCTCTTTACCTTCATTAAAAAAAAGTGTAAGTCAGTTATGCACCACTATTTCCTTATTGCAGAATCTAACTATGACTATATGTTTATCATTACCAGTGAGATTTACACTACGTTTTTATGTTTTTAAGATGTTAATTAGTGTTCTTTTACTTCCACTCAAAGATCTCTCTTTAGTATTTCTTGTAAGTCAGGTTTGGTGGTAATTAACTCCTTCTGCTTTTGTTTGAGAAAGTCTTTATCCTGCCTTAATTTCTGAAGGACAGCTTCACTGGGTATAAAATTCTTTGTTGACAGTTGTTTTCTATCAATATTTTAAATATGTCATCTCATTGTCTCCTGGCCTGCAAAGTTTCTGTTAAGAAATCTGATGATAGTTTTATGTGGGATCCCTTGTATGTAACCTCTTTTCTCTTGCTGCTCTTAGAATTCTTCATCTTTGACTTTTCTTAACTTTGCATTTTATATTGGAATATAGTTGATTAACAGTGTTGTGTCATTTTCAGGTGTACCGCAAAGTGATTCAGTTATATATATACATGTATCTATTCTTTTTCAGATTCTTTTCCCCTTTAGGTTGTTACATAATATTGAGCAGAGTTCCCTGTGCTATACAGTATGTCCTTGTTGGTTATCCGTTTTAAATATAGCAGTGTGTACATGTCAATCCCAGACTCCATATGTCTTTGGCTTTTGACCATTTAGTATGTCTTGGTCTAGCGTTATTCAGGTTCAGTCTATTTAGGATCTTTTGAGCCTCATTGATCTGGATGTCCATTTTTTCCCCCTGGTTTAGGAAGTTTTCAGCCATTATTGCTTTAAATATACTTTTGTTCCCTTTCTCTTTTCCTTCTGGAATTGTTTCTTTACATTGTGTGTCATAATTCCCATAGGCTTTCTTTGCTCTTTTTTATTCTTTTTTATTTTTGCTCTTCTGACTGCATAATTTCTAATGTCCTGTCCTCCAGATCACTGATTCTTTCTTCTGCATGGCTGAGTCTGATTTTGAAATTCTCTATTATTCTTCAGTTATTGTACTTTTCACTTCTAGGATTTCTGGGTTTTTGTTTTTGTGTTTTGTTTGTTTTTTTTGATGGTAGCTATTTCCTTTCACTTGCCTGTGTTTTCTTGTAGTTCACTGAACTTCCTTAAGAGGATTATTCTGAGTTTTTTTGTCTGACAGTTCACAGATCTCCATTTCTTTACGATAAGTTTTTGGAACTTTATTACTTCTGTTTGGTGTCATATTTACCCGATTTTTCATGATCCTTTGATTCCTTACATTGGTATTTTTACATCTGAGTTAATCGGGCTTCTCTTCCAGACTTTGCAGGTTTGCTTTGGCTGAAACAGATCTTCACCAGTCAGCTCAGTCAACTCAGTTCTGGGTGTGTCTGCTGGTAATGTTCTTGGGCATGTGGGGCCTGCAATTATGGTCTGTTTTGAGGCATGAGAAGTATTCACGCTCTGAGAATGGGGATGGGGGTGTGTGTCACTCGTTGAGAGCAGTTGTATTGGAGTGCTGGCTCAGTTCCCTACTCAAGTAAGGCTGTAGGATGAGCTCCATTTTTGCTTGGATTCTCTGGTCATGCTTACTAGACGGTAGGGACTGGATATTTTATTCACTAGTAGATGGGGCTATGAGTTAGCTTCCTTCCCCAGACAGGGCAGCAGGACTGGAACCAGGGCCTGTAAAGCTTGTTGTTTGGGGACCTGAATCAGGCCAGAGTACACTGAATTCTCTGGTCAAGTGAGGCCACTGGTTTTATTCGACAGAATGGGAAAGCCATAGGTCATGCTCTCTCTCTTTTTTTTTCCTAACATCTTTATTGGAGTATAATTGCTTTACAATGTTCTGTTAGTTTCTGCTGTATAACAAAGTGAATCAGCTATATGTATACATATATCCCCATATCCTCTCCCCCTTGCGTCTCCCTCCCACCCTACCTATCCCACCCCTCTAGGTGGTCACAAACCACCAAGCTGATCTCCCTGTGCGATGCAGCTGCTTTCCACCAGCTATCTATTTTACATTTGGTTGTGTATATATGCCCATGCCACTCTCTCACTTTGTCCCAGCTTACCCTTCCCCATCCCCGTGTCCTGAAGTACATTCTCTAGTAGGTCTGTGTCTTTATTCGCGTCTTACCTCTAGGTTCTTCATGACCTTTTATTTTTTTCTTAGATTCCATATATATGTGTTAGCATACGGTATTTGTTGTTCTCTTTCTGGCTTACTTCACTCTGTATGACAGACACTAGGTCCATCCACCTCACTACAAATAACTCAATTTCATTTATTTTTATGGCTGAGTAATATTCCATTGTATATAAGTGCCACATCTCTATCCATTCACCTGTTGATGGACACTTAGGTTGCTTCCATGTCCTGGCTATTGTAAATAGAGCTGCAATGAACATTTTGGTACATATATATGGAATCTAAGAAAAAAAATGTTTGTTGGCTCTTTAGTTCTTCTGGGCCCTTGTTAAATTGGAGTATAATTGCTTTACAATGTTCTGTTAGTTTCTGCTGTATAACAAAGTGAATCAGCTATATGTATACATATATCCCCATATCCTCTCCCCCTTGCGTCTCCCTCCCACCCTACCTATCCCACCCCTCTAGGTGGTCACAAACCACCAAGCTGATCTCCCTGTGCGATGCAGCTGCTTTCCACCAGCTATCTATTTTACATTTGGTTGTGTATATATGCCCATGCCACTCTCTCACTTTGTCCCAGCTTACCCTTCCCCATCCCCGTGTCCTGCTCCTTCATCTGCTGTGTGTTTCTCTGTCTTCTCATTTTGCTTAACTTACTGTGTTTGGGGTCTCCTTTTCACAGGCTGCAGGTTCGTAGTTCCCGTTGTTTTTGGTGTCTGCCTCCAGTGGCTAAGGTTGGTTCAGTGGGTTGTGTAGGCTTCCTGGTGCAGGGGACTAGTGCCTGTGGTCTGGTGGATGAGACTGGATCTTGTCTTTCTAGTGGGCAGGTCCACGTCTGGTGGTGTGTGTTGGTGCCACTCTCTCACTTTGTCCCAGCTTACCCTTCCCCATCCCCGTGTCCTGAAGTACATTCTCTAGTAGGTCTGTGTCTTTATTCGCGTCTTACCTCTAGTGTCCAGCACTGCAGCTTGCTGGTCGTTGAGTGGAGCTGGGTCTTAGCGTTGAGACAGATCTCTGGCAGAGCTCTCGCCTATTGATAGTATGTGGGGCTGGGGGGTCTCTGGTGGTCCAATGTCCTGAACTCAGCTCTCCCACCTCAGAGGCTCCGGCCTGGTGTCAGGCCGGAGCACCAAGACCCTGTCAGCCACACAGCTCAGATGAAAAGAGAAAAAAAGAAAGCAAAAAATAATAATAAATAAAAAATTTTTAAATTATTAAAATAAAAAAGGTAATAATAAAAAAAGGAAGAGAGCAAGCAAACCAATAAACAAATCCACCCCTGATAACAAGTGCTGAAAACTATTCTAAGATAAACATAAAAATCAGAAACAAGTCAGTCGCAGACAGCAAACCCCAAGTCTACAGTTGCTCCCAAAGTCCACTGCCTCAATTTTGGGATGATTCATTGTCTACTCAGGTATTCCACAGATGCAGGGTACATCAAGTTGATTGTGGAGATTTAATCCGCTGGTCCTGAGGCTGCACAGAGAGACTTCCCTTTCTCTTCTTTGTTCGCACAGCTCCTGGGGTTCAGCTTTGGATTTGGCCCCACCTCTGCGTGTAGGTCGCCCTCAGGCCTCTGTTCCCGCCCAGACAGTGCGGGGTTAAAGCAGTGGCTGAGTAGGGGGCTCTAGCTCACTCATGCTTGGGGGAGGGAGGGGTTTGGTAGATATAGTTGGAATGTGGGGCGAGCCTGCTGCTGCAGAGGCCAGCCTGACATTGTCACAGCCTGAGGCGTGCCATGTGTTCTCCCGGGGAAGTTGTCCCTGGATCATGGGACCCTGGCAGTGGTGGGCCGCACAGGCTCCCGTGGGCGTGTGGATAGTGACTTTTGCTTGTACACAGGATTTTTGGTGGCGGCAGCAGCAGCGTTAGCATTTCATGCTCGTCTCTGGGGTCCGCGCTGATAGCCGTGGCTCGCGCCCATCTCTGGTGCTCGTTTAGGCGGTGCTCTGAATCCCCTCTCCTCGTGCACCCCAAAACAATGGTCTCTTGCCTCTTAGGCAGGTACAGACTTTTTCCCGGACTCCCTCCCGGCTAGCTGTGACGCACTAGCCCCCTTCAGGCTGTGTTCACGCCGCCAACCCCAGTCTTCTCCCTGGGATCCTACCGAAGCCTGAGCCTCAGCTCCCAGCCCCCGCCCGCCTCGGTGGGTGAGCAGACAAGCCTCTCGGGCTGGTGAGTGCTGGTCGGCACCGATCCTCTGTGCGGGAATCTCTCGCTTTGCCCTCCGCACCCCTGTTGCTGCGCTCTCCTCCGCGGCCCCGAGGCTTCCCCCCTCCGCCACCCGCAATCTCTGCCCGCGAAGGGGCTTCCTAGTGTGTGGAAACCTTTCCTCCTTCACAGCTCCCTCCCACTGGTGCAGGTCCCGTCCCTATTCGGCTTCCCCCCTCCGCCACCCGCAATCTCTGCCCGCGAAGGGGCTTCCTAGTGTGTGGAAACCTTTCCTCCTTCACAGCTCCCTCCCACTGGTGCAGGTCCCGTCCCTATTCTTTTGTCTGTGTTTTTTCTATTTTCTTTTGCCCTACCCAGGTACATGGGGAGTTTCTTGCCTTTTGGGAAGTCTGAGGTCTTCTGCCAGCATTCAGTAGGTGTTCTGCAGGAGTTTTTCCACATGTAGATGTGTTTTTGACGTATTTGTGGGGAGGATGGTGATCTCCACGTGTTACTCCTCCGCCATCTTGAAGGTCCCGAGTGCTCTCTTTTCAATTGCTACTGTATATAGGGCTGTTGTATGAGCTGTGCAGCTTCCTGTGTGCTCTGGTTAAGTGGGCTGAAGGAAGTACTCAGTGTTTAGTAGGGCTACAGATGAGATTCCCTGCCCAGGCACAGTGCGAGAGGCAGCTCTGAAGCCAGTAAAACTCTTTGTTGTCTTAAGCTGAACAGCAACCCAAGTTCCCTGGCCAAACAGGGCCCCTGCCTTTTTTCTACATACTATAAGCTCTGGCTCAAGTGCTGCTGGGCTGTACATCTTCCAGAACTTCTCTCCAGCCCATTTAGTTAGATGGGGCTGGAAGACACTGCACAGTGGGTGGGGCTATGTCTCAGCTCCCTTGCCTGTGTGGGTGAAGAGGGGCCACTCCAGGCACTTCGTTTCCCAAACAAGGACCTCCAGTTAGGAGGGCCTGGGAGCTTCTCTCGGTCTTGGCTTTGAATTAGTCCCCCTGTCTGCACAGCACTGGAATGCTCCATGCCTAGTAGTGACTTTTCTGTGGGGGTGATTCGCTCTGCCTGCCTGCCTCTTGGCTCAAGTGCTGCTGTGCCACACTGCTTCCAGCAGTTGTTGCCAGCCCTCTGGTCAGATGAGGCTGGAAGACACTCTCCACACCAGGTGGGCTGTGATGAGCTCCTTGCATGGGCATGGGGAAATCAGGCTCTAGGGCTGGCAGAATTCCTTGTTTGAGGATCTGAATTAGGCAGATCTGCAACCTGCAGAGTTCTGTGGTCACAGAGTGCCACTTGGTTCTCAGATGAACAAAGCCATTTGTTGGGGTTACTACTTCGGCTTTGTAGATAGGAACTTAGTGTGGTTGTTGAAAGCCCCTCTCCCCTTCTCCATCACTGTTGGAGAATCCTGTGGATTCCCCTGCAATTCTCAAGGTACAAGATCATTGTTAGGGTCTTCTGCAAAGCGACCCACAATGCTGGGGGCAGCTGGTTAACTCCCCTGGGTTCCCTTTTCCCACTTGATGAACTCCACATGGTGCTGCACTGGCCTGGGGGAGGGGCAATGCAGTCAACCAGGAACAGCTTCTCTTACTATCTAATGCAGTCTCTCTGGGTCTCTGAGTTACAGCCTCACCTCCCCCACCCTTGTGACTGGAACCAAAGTCAGGAACCACCTATATTGCCATCTTTGTGACATCAGTATTCCAGGAAGCTCTTTAAATGACACTTTGCCCCTGATGCATATCAAATAGACCCACCATTTGATAGACCATTTGATAACCTTCATTCCCTTCTTACAAATAGCTTTCACATTGTCCTCATAATAATTTGTTAGGTACTTTTCACAGCACTTGACCAATATTATCTTATGTAATCCTCATAACTTATATGATGGTAATAACATTTTTATTCTGAATTTGCAAGGAAATAATTGGGGCACAGAGCAAATGAATCATTTATCTAAGGTCTCACAGCTACAAGTTGTAGAGCCAGGATTCAAACTTGCTCTGTCAAAGCCTGTGCTCTTAACTATTTTCTCTCCCTATCCAAGCAGATCCTAGTTGATCGGTGAGCGTGTTTCAGCTGAACCATTGATGGGCAAGCAATCTAATCCCAGAGATGTGGGTTAAAGACTAAATCATTAAGACTTCTTGGACTAAATAACTCAAGATTCCTAGAGCTCATCAGAAGATAAAAAAGGAACTTTCTCATGACAGAGACTAAAAGTTTCTGTAGTTTGAGCTACTCCACTCTTTCTCCTGATGTTTCTCCCCTCCAGTTTCCATGTTATGATATATGGGTGACTAAATATTGTGGTGGGAAGAAGTGGAAATTGGAATGGAAATTTGAAATGCTCCAGGGAGGAGAATGTTTTGTTGTAGCTGTTTATTTAATTGTTTTGAACTATGCAAATCTTAGGAAGGTTTTTCTGCTGTCTTGTAGCTCTTCTTTATGGCTGATTGACAAGAGGCCTACAAAAATACCCAAAGTTCAGGCAAGCTAAATCTGTGTCTTGTTTGAAATTTTTTTGAACCCTCAAAATGGCACTAACTATTGAAAAGGGTGCTGGTACCAGTAGCTTGAATGAAAAGTGTAAGTCTCTTAAAATCAAATTCTGGAATATGTGGATGATCATTAGATAATTATTGCTCAGAACCAGAGAAAGTTTCAGGTAAAATTTAGAAGAGGTTCAGAATAAAACTAGCGGTGAAGTGCTTGCATATTCAGGCCATCCTGTTAAAGAATAACTGCTGACCCTCTGTGTGTTGATCATGGTTTATGAGTCATCAAGATGGAGAGTTCATTCAGCTTTTTTTTTTCTTAAATGTAGCTTCATAAATGATTTAGCATAGTTACCCAAGTATCATGTAGCTTAAAATTACATTTAATTCTCTCAGGCATTCCATGTACAATGCTGTAATACATTTTGTAGAACCAAAATGTTCACAAGTAACTCATACACGAGGGTTTTCTAATGTTTCCCTTGCTGGTCAGTGCCACTCTGTATTTCTATCATTGTCAAGTAATATCGGTAGATAACAAAACAAAAAGGTAGACCTATATTAGCTATGGTTGTGCTCTTCTGTAGATAAAAAAAAATCATATGAATTTTTCTAAAATATACAAATAATATATAGAATGGATTACTTTAATTATATTGAAATAAAAATAAATGCAAATACAGCATAGTGATTTGTTCAATTGCAGTTAGTTTTTCAAAACCTACAAGATCAAGATACAACAAATTAGTGTTCATCTACAGTCCATGTTTCCTCTTATCTGCATTCACTGTATTAGGTTTTCTGTTTTTCTTTTTTTCCAACTGTATCAATAATCACTTTATTTTTATTTTTTAACTGAAGTACATTTGACTTGCAGTAATATTAGTTTCAGGTGTTCAGCATAGTGATTCAGTATTTTTACAGATGATACTCCATTAAAGTTGATTGCAAGATAACAGCTATAATTTCCTATGCTCTACAGTATGTCCTTGTTGCTAGCTATTTTATACATAGTAGTTTGTATGTATCTCTGAATCCTATACCCCTGTCTTGCCCCTCTACTCTTCCCTTTGCTGCTGGTAATCCCTATTTTGTTCTCTATATTTGTGAATCTGTTTCTGTTTTGTGATAGTCATTCGTTTTATTTTTTTAGATTCCATATATAAGTGATGATATACAGTATTTGACTTTGATTTATTTCACTAAACATAATATTCTCTAGGTCCATCCATGTTGCTGCAAATGGCAGAATTTCATTCTTTTTTATGGCTGAGTAATGTTCCATTGTACATGTATACCACATCTTCTTAATCCATTCACCTATTCATGGACACTGGGTTGCTTCCATATCTTGGCTATTGTAAATAATGCTGCTATGAACATTGGGATATTCATTTTTTTCGTATATATACCCAGGAGTGGAATTCCTGGATCACATGGTAGTCCTATTTTTAGGTTTTTTTTGAGGAACCTTCATAATATTTTCCATAGTGGGTGCACCAATTTACATTACCACCAGCATGTATGAGGGTTCCCTTTTCTCCATGTCCTGTTCAACATTTGTTACTTGTAGACATTTTGGTAGCCATTCTGACAGGTATGAGGTGATATGTCATTGTGGTTTTGATTTGCATTTCTCTAATGATAGCGCTATTGAGCATAATTTCATGTGCTGGTGAACCACCTGTATGTCTTCTTTAGAGAAATATCTATTCAGATTTTCTGCCCATGTTTTGATTGGATTGTTTGGTTTGTTTGGTATTGACTTGTAGGAGCTATTCATATATTTTGGATATTAGCCCCTTGTTGGTCATATCATTTGCAAATATTTTCTCTCATTCCATAGGTTGTCTTTTTGTTCTGTAGATGGTTTCTTTTGCTGTATGAAAGCTTTTAAGTTTAATTAGGTTTAATTAGTTTATTTTTGCTTTTATTTCTTTTGCTTAAGGAGACATATCCATAGAAATATTGCTACAATTTATGTCAAAGAATGTTCTATGTTCTCTTCTAGGAGTTTTATGGTTTTAAGTCTTACATTTAGGTCTTCAATCCATTTTGAATTTATTTTTGTATATGGCATGAGGAAATGTTCTCATTCTTTTTCATGTAGCTGTCCAGTTTTCCCAGCACCGCTTATTGAAGAGACTGTCTTTTCTCCATTGTATATTCTTGCTCCCTTGTTGCAAATCAATTCACCACAAGTATGTGGGCTTATTTCTGGGCTCTCTATTCTGTTCCATTGATCTATGTGTCTGTTTTTGTGCCAGTACCATGCTGTTTTGATCGTCTGGGAGGGTGGTACCTCCAGCTTTGTTCTATCTCAAGATTTCTTTGGCAATACAGGGTATTTTGTAGTTCTGTATGAATTTTAGGATTATTTGTTCTAGTTTTATGAAAAATGTCATGGGTGTTTTGGTAGGGATTGCATTCAGTCTGAGGATAGCTTTGGGTAGTGTGGCCATTTTAACAGTATTCTTGTAATCCAAGTGCATCGGATATCTTTCCATTTTTTTGCATCATCAACGTTCTATAGCTTTCAGTGTATAGGTCTTTCACCTCCTTGGTGAAGTTTATTCCTAGGTATTGTATTTTTTTAATGTGATTTTAAATGGTTGTTTTTTTTTAACTTTTTGATAGTTCATTATTAGTGTATGGAAAACCCACCAGATTTCTGTATATTAATGTTGTGTCTTGCAACTTTGCTGAATTCATTCATTAGTTCTCATATTTTGTTGGTGGAGACTTGAGGATTTTCTATAGAGTATCAAGTCATTTGCAAGTAGTGACAGATTTACTTCTTCCCTTCCAATATGGATGCTTTTTATTTCTTGTTTGATTGTTGTGGCTAGGACTTCCAATACTATGGTAAACAGAAGCAGTGACAGTGGGCATCCTTGTTACTAAATTGAGAGGAAAAGCTTTCAGTTTTTGGGTATGATGTTAGCTGCTAGTTTGTCATAAATGGCCTTTATTATGTTGAGATATGTTCCCTCTCTACCAACTTTGAGAGTTCCTTGTGGTTTGATGACTTTCTGTAGTAGTATGCCTGTGTTCCTTTCTTTTTAGCTTTTGTATATCTGTTATAGGTTTTTTATTTGTGGTTACCATGGGATTCATATATGTTGACCTATAACCATATCTACTCTACTTGTTTTAAACTGGTAGTCACTGGTAGTCATTTGAGTTCAAACACATTCTAAAAAATCTGTTTCACTCCTTCTTATATTTTGTTCTTTTGATGTCATATTTTACATCTTCATGTCTATCTCTTAACTGTTTGTTGTAGTTAGAATTGCTTTTACAGTTTTTTGCTTTTAATTTTTGAACTGGCTTATTAAGTTGTTGATCCTCAGTCCTTTTATATATCTTCAATCTATATCTATCTATATCTATATTCTATATGCGTCTATATTTTTATCTACAATCCTTTTATATATTTGCGTTTTCTAGTGGGATTTTTCCCTTTCCTGTAGCTTCTTGGCTCTTTTCCACTTAGAGAAGACCCTTTAACATTTCTTTTACAGTATATTCAGTATTGATGAACTCTTTTAATTTTTGCTTGTCTCCCAAGTTCTTCTATCTGTCCTTTGGTTCTAAATGATAATCTTTCTGGGTAGAGTATCTTGGTTGCAAGTTTTTCCCTTTCAGCACTTTTAATATATCATGCCACTCCCTTCTGGCTTGCAACATTTCTTCAGAGAAATCAACTGATAGCCTTATGTGGGTTTCCTTGTATGTGACTCTTTTTCTCTTGCTGCCTTTAGAATTCTCTTAATCTTTCACTTCTACCATTTTAATTATCTTATGGCCTGGTGTGGGTCTTTTTGGTTTCATCTTTTTTGGGATCCTCTGTGCTTCTTATTTCTGGATATCTGTTTGTTTTTTCAGGTTTGGGACATTATCAGCTGTAATTTCCAGAAAGATATTTTGTGATACCGTTCTATCTCTCTTCTCCTTCTGGGACCCCTGTAATGTGAATGCTGGTATGATTGATGGTACCATAGAGATCTCTTAAACTGTTTGACATTTAAAAATTTGTCTTTTGGTGTTCTGATTAGGTGATTTCCACTATTCTATCTTCCAGATCACTTATGCATTCTTCTGTGTCACTTAGTCTGCTATTCATTCCTTCCAGTGTATTTTTAATTTCAGCTATTGAATTCTTCACTTCTGATTGGGTCTTTTAAATATTTTCTAGTTCCTTGTTGAATTTTTCACTTTGTACATCTTTTCCCTACTTCAGTTAAGATTTTTGTTACTAATGCTTTGAATTCCTTATCTGGTAAATTGTTTATTTCTGTTTGATACAGTTTTGGGTGTTTTCTCTTGCTCTTTCAGTTGAGAGCACTTCCTCTGCCTTTTCATTTTGGTTAACATTCACTGCCTCTATGAATTTAGGTGAAACAGTTACCTATTGTGGTCTTGAAGGGGTGTTCTTAATGTGAGAGTGTCCCTGTACAGACTGCATGTGCCCAATGCCTTCAGTGGGAGAGCTGGATTTGACATGGGCACATGTCACCTCTTAGTGTGTGCCGGAAGCTATCACCTTGGTAGTGGGTGGAGCTGGAGTTTGAGGGGCCTAGAGCTGGAGCTGGGTGTGAGGTGGGACTTCCTCTCTATACAGTGCCCGTCAACACCCTGTCAGAGTTAGGGTATGATCCCAAGTTGCTGGAGCAGAAGCCTTGAGTTTCAGGCCTTACTTGCCTCTGTTCTCTTTAAGTGTGTTCTCCCATCTCCTTATACCTGGTAACTTACCTCAGAGGTGGGGGTTGCTAAAGCAGGTGGGACCTGTGCCGAGTCTCAGCTTGTTTTGGCCACAGACAGAGGTCTGAGCTGTCTCAATGTGATGCTTGTCCGGGTACCCACAGTTGTTTGCTCCACTCAGACACACCCTCGGGTGTATGTCCCCTTTGTCCCTCACAGCAGATCACTGCCCCCAGCCTCTACTACCCCTAGCCTGTTGTGGAGTCACACTGTGGGGTCTGTAGGGCCCGCATAGACTCTCAGGATGTATGGGGTTGAGCTGTGTTGTAGTGTCTGCTGTTTGAGATCTTGGCTGCTTTTGTTGTGCTACTTGGGTAAGTGCCAATAATGACTGATGCTGCCCCACCCAGGCTCAGCCCTGGGACCGATCACTTCTTCATCCTATGATGGAGTCTCCTCCCCAGTCATGGCTACCTCAGATCCTGTGCTGTGATGTCAAGTGTGCAGGGCTGGAGTATTTGCTTGGCTAGGGTGTTCACTGAGGCCTTCATGGAAAGCCCAGCAGCTGCTAAGGCAGAACTCTTTCTTCCCTGCCTGGAGAGCAAGCCAGCTCAAATGCAATCCTCATGAGCAGAGTCCAGACTTCCCACAGTTCTCCTATTAGTCATAGTGGTTCTCCAACCAGCCAAGGGGGCTCATCTCCCCCATGTAGGACCCTAGAACTGGGGTGCCCAATATGTGGTTCTAAACACTCACTCCCCAGGAAGTGTGTCTACTCATGCAATCTCCCTTTTCCTCTGAGTCCCATCCCAGGGGCACAGGTCCTGGCCCAATCATTTTTCTTCCTTTCTTTCCCAATCCTGTGCGTATCTTTGTTATAGCCTTAGGTGTATAGGAGCCCTTCTGCCAGTTTCAAGTTAGTTTTCAGTAAGAATTTTTCCACATGCGTATGTATTTTTGATGTGTTTGTGAGGGGAGGGGAGCTCCACATCCTCTTACTCCACCATCTTGATCCAGTGTAGGATTTCTCTTTTGCCATTTTACTTTATTTAATTAAACCTTTTTTCTTCCAGGCATTTTGTATCTTGTCCTTTGTTTTATATCATGATTAAAATCATTGACTACCTTGACGTTCTTGTCATGTCCTTATTTTAAGGAACTAGCATTAACTTGGAGGTCAGGCATGGACATGCAGCTCCAGTGTATTCCCCTAAAGTTGGGAATTTATGCAAATTAGAACCAAAGGAGTCTCACAAGTACTTTTCTCTACCAATGAGATAAATGAAGGACTGATAGAGGACATAGTGTTACTCCATGATGTTGAGTAAAGCTAAAGTATATTTTAATGCAGTAAATTGAGTTTTAAAACCACAATATTTGATCTTAGAGGCAACTACTGTATCATGTTGATGCTTTTCCTGTCTCTCTTTGCAGCTTCTAGCGTTATTCTTCCCACTTAAATATCTACTTAAAATCTTTCCTTCTTGCTCTCCATCTCTCCCTCTCTGTCCCTCTCTGTCCCTCTCCCTCTCTCTCTCACACACACACAGATGGTGAGAACATTTTTATACAAGACTTTCATTTCTTCATCTTTGCAGTATCTCAATCCCATATGTTTGTCTTTGATATTTTGCAAATGTGTTCAGATTTATGCACAACCTCCACATGGTAGTTTCTCTCTGTACATTTGATTTCGGAGTCAGAACACTGCACGTGAGCTAGCTCATGCAAGCGGGAATTGTCCTTGACTGTAAGGACAAATTTTCTGGTCAACTCATTTTGGTCCCCAGGAAAATGAACTCAACTGTCGGTTCTCCAATACAATATTTGAAATGAGTTTTTAAAATCAGTGCTTAATAGGGAAAGCTACAAGCCTGGTTGAGGAGAACTGAAACCATACTGCACTAACTAAATCAACCACATCCTGTTTTAAACCTTTTTGTTGTACATAAATATATACAGGTGTATTAGTGAGAATTCTGCTTGAGCTGTCTACTTCTCACTTTTCCTTCTCACAGCATACCTACTTTTTTTCAGCATAAGAATTTTCTCTGCTAAGTGCCATAGCAGGTAAATAATGTCATTCCAGCAGCTGCCATGTTTGCATGTTACATTTCCAGCAGTGCACAAAGACTGGCTGCAGTCTTAGGCCTATTGAAAATTTCATGGAGAAGAGTATGTGATTGGTGCACCCTTGTCAGGTATTCAGGTATGGTCTGATAATCTCTGGCCAAGGCAATAGGTACCCATCTGTGTGAACTGGAGAAAAATAGCATGTGCTTATAGGCTGGCAGAACCCCCAAAGAGTATCTACTTAATAGTAAATTTTAAAAATACAGATAAAACATTGGCATGGTTATTGTGCTAATTAACAATCTCTTCTTACTAGCTGTTGATGACATTCTTAGCTAGAGCAGTTTATCTTCCAGATTTTTCTATGCTTCTTATATTTCCCTTGTTAAGCACTGTGTGTCTCATTAATGCTTTTGCTTCTTTCATTGGCCATTGTAGTTCTGTTACTTTCCAGAGAAAGCATCCCAATTGATATGCAGAAGACCCAGTTCACAATGGCATGCAAAATGGAGACTTATTATCTTACCTAATAAGATGAGCCAGCACAGAGTCTAAGACTGTCACATCAGAATCACCTGAATCAAGGGTCTTATGCAGTGTCAGCATTACTAATAATTTCAAGGATGCAGACAAAAGGGAGGATCAGACAAATATGGTGGAAGTCTGGGACATCCTGTGTGGTTCCTCATGTCTTTCTGCATTCGGCATGCACAGTAAAAGAGGAGGTGTCAAGTGAGGGTTATGCATTACTTGATAATGAAGGGGTGGTTAGGCTATGAAATATCTCCATTTTTAGACCCTGGTTTAAGTAATAATTTTAAGGAAGTTGTGCCTCATAATTCCATAGATGATGGGTTAATAATAAGGATTATGGATTATCCTTATCCATGGACATCGTGCTTAAGAGCATTCTGGGTATTAGGGCTCTTTATCATAGCAAATTCCATTAGTCTTTTTAAAGTAGGCCTGGTTATCAGCAGATTTACAAGGAAAATAAACCATGTCACCTGCCTTCTTTTTCTAGAAGCATTCCCTTAGTAAAAGGAGGGGATGGTAGTAGTACAGCTGGTTTAGTTCCTTCTCTGCTAACTGAGCCTGCAAAATCACATGGTAGGTTATTTTTTGGTTTATTCAAGGGCTCATAAATACCATAAAGAGCCAAGATTTCACATTCTTTGTAATCCCTCCTCCCTCTCTTCCTCCTTCCTCTTCTTTCTGAAATCCTTTTAGTATTTTTTGTCTCTAGGCTTGTTTTCCATATTTACAAAATTGTTGCCACAGATCCAAGCATCATATCCTCACACAAGAGTGTAGAGGTCAGAATGCGAAGGAGACCATTCTCAGAAGTTCCCCCACAAGATAGTCTTTAGTGTTTCTTTTGTTTTAAGTGTATCACATGCCTCAGTATATCACATTTCCCTAAATTAATAACGGAGAAGGGGAATGTAATTATCTTAATCAGAATGGAATAAAAGATTCACTCCTGATGTTAAGGAGAGGTATCAATTGTCCTTCATAATAAGTCGATGATATCTGAACAAATTCTGGTTCTCATTAAGGAAGAAATAGTGGTTGGGGGATGAATGTAGTTTCTGAGTAGTCTGCCAAGAATATCTGTCATAGTCTTGTAACTTCCTGATACCTACAGATATGACAGTAGAGTCTAGCTCTGAAACTATATCTGCAATGGCTAAAAAGCAGATTTTCTAAATGGTTGCTAAGAGTTTGAAGTTTGGTCTCTAAATAATAGAGTGACTGTTTTTAATGTTACTGACATTTTTATTTCTGTCATCTCTACTATAAGAGGTTATTTAATGCAGAAATACATTTCTCTTAAACAGTGCTTTAAAAATCAGAATATGATAGTGTACTTTCTGACAGCTTTTGCATATGACTGCCCTCTGTGATAGTAGTGGAGGAAGAGTTTATTTCTCTAATTTAGTGACTCTAATATTGGAATGCATAAAAATCACCACAAATACTTGGTTAAATAGTATTTTCTGGGCCCAACTTTAGAAACTAACAGTTTGGCCTAGGAATCTGCATTTATCAGGCACCAATGACGATGTTGGAGCATACATGTTCTTTAGACCACTTTTGAGAAACACTATTAATATGCTTCGGGTGAGGAAATCAATTTTCCAGGCCTGAGTGCTGCTTGGAATATTGATTCCTCTTACCCAAGAGCCTTTGCTTCTGAAGTTGTTTTTCTTCCACTACAAATATTATCTTTGAACACATCAATCCCTAAGTCACTCCTCATCAACAGGATCATTGTAGGAGTACATTTATTTATTTATTTATTTTAAATTTTATTTATTTATTTTTGGCTGCACTGGGTCTTCATTGCTGCACGCCGGCTTTCTCTAGTTGTGGTGAGCGGGGTCTGCTCTTTGTTGCAGTGCACGGGCTTCCCGTTGCAGTGGCTTCTCTTGTTGTGGAGCACGGGCTCTAGGCGCGCAGACTCAGTAGTTGTGGATCGTGGGCTCTAGAGTGTAGGCTCAGTAGTTGTGGTGCACAGGCTTAGTTGCTCCACGGCATGTGGCATCTTCCTGGATCAGGGATCAAACCTGTGTCCCCTGCATTGGCAGGCAGATCCTTAACCACTGCTCCACCAGGGAAGTCCTTGTAAGAGTGCATTTAAAATGAAATGTGCAATGCATGTGGGGTTCTACAGAGATAGTCACATGGACATTATAATTATTTCCCAAGACTTTTAAATAAGGGAGGGGGGGGTCTCTCCTCTCCCTTATCATGCAGCTCACTTTTTAAAAACTTTATTGAAGTATAGTTGATTTACAGTGTTAATTTCTTCTTTACAGCAAAGTGACTCAGTTATACATTATATATATTCAGTTATACATTATATATATGTATTCTTTTTTTTTTTTTTTGTGGTATGCGGGCCTCCCCCTGCTGCGGCCTCCCCCGTTGCGGAGCACAGGCTCCGGACGCGCAGGCCCAGCGGCCACGGCCCACGGGCCCAGCCGCTCCGCGGCACGCGGGACCCTCCCAGACCGGGGCGCGAACCCGGTTCCCCTGCATCGGCAGGCGGACGCGCAACCACCGCGCCACCAGGGAAGCCCCATATTCTTTTCCATTACAGTTTGTCAAAGGATATGGAATATAGTTCCCTGTGCTATATAGTAGGACCTTGTTGTTTATCCATCATACATATAATAGTTTGCCTCTGCTAATCCCAAACTCCCATTCCTTCCCTCCCCTGCAGCTCATTTCTTGATTGAGGAAGAATATGGTAAGGGAATAGTTGCTAGACATCCACCAAATTTTGTCTTAATTATACTTCTTGGCTCTTCTTGTTAGACCATAACTAGAATCAAATGCAGCCACCCTTCATGTAGACAGAGTATGTGACTGCCAATAACTTGATCTTACAGAGGCATCAGAATACTCTTGTCCATCTTGCTCATTTCTTTTTTTTTTTTTTTCGGTATGCTGGCCTCTCACTGTTGTGGCCTCTCCCGTCGCGGAGCGCAGGCTCCGGACGCACAGGCTCAGCGGCCATGGCTCACGGGCCCAGCCACTCCGCGGCATGTGGGATCTTCCCGGACCGGGGCACGAACCCGTGTCCCCTGCATCGGCAGGCGGATTCTCAACCACTGCGCCACCAGGGAAGCCCATCCATCTTGCTCATTTCTGAGCTCAAACCTTTAAAAAAAAAAAAAAAGAAAAAGTCAAGTCCCGTATGATCAATTTAGTAGATGCACACTCCCAGTACATGTTCTGTGATGTTCATTCTTCTCTTTCCTCACCATCTTCCTGACACACCCATATCTCTTATTATACTTAGTATATCATTATTTTGACATCTATTAAATTAGAATTCTCCAGGTGGTAATATGTTTGTTTCTATACACTGTGCCTAAAACATTGCCTTAGAAAACATTTAAGTGAGATGAGAAATGAATATAACCATATCTACCACCCTAACCTAACATGCATCACTAATGAAAAGCCTAATACGTTCCTGACATCAAGCCATACATTCCCTAAAAGAATCTAAAAAACTGAGAATCTCTATGCATACCAAGGAGTTACATATCCACTGATTAAATTATACCTGAAATTTATAGTGCATATTTATATATGTGTATATATTATAAATATAGTATGTGTATATATCAGTATACACATATATATACTATATGCACGCATACTATGTGATGTCACACATATTGTACATATGTGTATACATATACATAACGTTTGACATGTATACATATATGCACTGTTTTTTTAATGAAGTATAGTTGATTTATAATGTTAGTTTCTGGTGTACAGCAAAGTGATTCATATATATATATATATATATATGTCCTTATTCTTTCCATTATGGTTTATTACAGGATATTGAATATTGAATATAGTTCCCTGTGCTATATACAGTAGGACCTTGTTTATCTATTTTATGTATAGCAGTTGTATCTGCTAATCCCAAACTCCTAATTTATCCTTCCCTCACCCCCTTTTCCCTTTGGCAACCATAGGCTTGTTTTCTATGTTTGTGAATCAGTTTCTGTTTCATAAATAAGTTCATTTGTATCATATTTTAGATTCCACATATAAGTGACATCATATGGTATTTGTCTTTGTCGGGCTTACTTCACTTAGTATGATTATCTCTAGGTCCATCCATGTTGCTGCAAATGGCATTATTTCATTCTTTTTTATGGCTGAGTAATATTCCATTGTGTACATATAACCACATCTTTATCCATTCTTCTGTCAGTGGATATTTAGGTTGCTTCCATGCCTTGGCTGTTGTAAATAACACTACTATGAGCATAGGGGTGCATGTACCTTTTTGAATTATGGTTTTCTCAGGGTATATGCCCAGGATTGGGATTGCAGGATATATGGTAGCTCTTTTTTTAGTTTATTGAGGAACCTCCCTACTGTTTTCCATAGTGGCTGCACCAATTTACATTGCCAGCAACAGTGTAGGAGGGTTCCTTTTTCTCCACACCCTCTCCAGCATTTATCATCTGTAGACTTTTTAACGATGGCCCTTCTGACTGGTGTGAGGTGATACCTCATTGTAGTTTTGATTTGCATTTATCTAATAATAGCGAAGTTGAGCGTCTTCTCAAGTGCCTATTGGCCATCTGTATGTCTTCTTTGCAGAAATGTCTATATAGGTCTTCTGCCAATTTTTTTTAAACATCTTTATTGGAGTATAATTGCTTTACAATGGTGTGTTACTTTCTGCCTTATAACAAAGTGAATCATATATACATATGTGCCCATATCTCTTCCCTCTTGCATCTCCCTCCCTATCCCACCCCTCTAGGTGGTCACAAACCACCTAGCTGATATCCCTGTGCTATGCGGCTGCTTCCCACTAGCTATCTATTTTACGTTTGGTAGTGTATATATGACCATGCCACTCTCTCACTTTGTCACAGCTTACCCTTCCCCCTCCCCATATCCTCAAGTCCATGCTCTAGTAGGTCTGTGTTTTATTCCCGTCCTACCACTAATCTCTTCATGACATTTTTTTTCTTAGATTCCATATATATGTGTTAGCATATGGTATTTGTTTTCCTCTTTCTGGCTTACTTCACTCTGTATGACAGACTCTAGGTCCATTCATTGTCCTTTGTCTCAAGGTATTTTTAATTTTCTCTTGGATTTCATCATTGACCCATTGGTTTTTTAGTACCATGTTGTTTAGTCTCTATGTAATCATTTTTTTCATGTTTAATTTTCTGTGGTTGATGTCCAGTTTCATGCTGCTGTTGTCAAAAAAGATGGTTGAAATAATTTCTATTCTCGTAAATTTGTTGAGACTTGCTTTGTGTCCCAGTATGTGGTCAAGCCTAGAGATTGTTCCATGTTCACTTGAAAAAGAATGTGTATTCTGGGGTTTTTGGATATAATGTCCTGAAAATATCAATTAAGTCTAACTGTTATATTGTATCATTTAGGATCTCTGTTGCCTTATTGATTTTCTGTCTGGAAGATCTGTCCATTGATGTCAGTGGAGGGTTAAAGTTGCCTTCTATAATTGTATTCCCATCAGTTTTTCCTGTAATGTCTGTTAGTATTTGTTTTATGTATTTGGGTGCTCGTATATTGGGTGCATATATGGTAACGAGTATAATATAGTATAATATCCTCTTCTTGTATTGATGCTTTTATCATTATATAGTGTTCTTCTTTATCTTTTTTTCATGGCCTTTGTTTTAAAGTCTATTTTGTCTGATATGAGTATTGCTACCCCTGCTTTCTTGTCATTTCCGTTTGCATGAAATATCTTTTTCCATCCCCTCACTTTCAATCTATGTGTGTCCTTAGCCCTAAAGTGGGTGTCTTGTAGGCAGCATATTGTAGGCTCTTGTTTTTTGTCCAGTCTGCCACTCTGTCTTTTGATTAGAGCATTTAGTCCATTGACAAGATAATTATTGATA
This sequence comes from Physeter macrocephalus, assembly GCF_002837175.3. Classification (NCBI taxonomy): domain Eukaryota; kingdom Metazoa; phylum Chordata; class Mammalia; order Artiodactyla; family Physeteridae; genus Physeter; species Physeter macrocephalus. The sequence goes on along the minus strand of NC_041234.1, from coordinate 17,594,506 downwards.
TGTAATTTATTATTATTGCCATTTTAAGCCTTTTTTCCAGTCAGTTTTGTAGTTCTTCTTCATTTCTTCTTTTTTGTTTTTCCTTCTGTGGTTTCATGGTTTTATTTTGTATTTTGCTTGTGTTCCTTCTTTTTGGTTGTTGTGAATCTGTCGTATGCTTTTGATTTGTGGTTTTCCTGGTTTTCAAGAATGTTAACTCATTACTATATCTACTTGCTTTAGACTGGTAGTCATATAGGCTCAAACACATTCTAAAAAAAAAATAATAAACGTTTTCTTGCTCTCCTCCCCCCATATATTATTATTTTGATGTCCTCCTTTACATCTTCATGTTTATCTTTTTGCTGTCCGTTGTAGTTACCATTGCTTTCACAAAATTTTTAATGTTTAAAAATCTGTATACTGGTTTAAATGATGTACTTTCCAATTCTGATTTTTCTCTTTCCTATAGATTCTTGTTTCTTTCCTATTTAGAGAAGACCTTTCAATATTTCTTTTTTTTTTTTTTTTTTTTTTTTTTTTTTTTTTTTTTGTGGTACGTGGGCCTCTCACCGTTGCGGCCTCTCCCGTTACAGAGCACAGGCTCCGGGCGCACAGGCCCAGTGGCCATGGCTCACAGACCCAGCTGCTCCACGGCATGTGGGATCCTCCCAGGCGGGGGCACGAACCCACGTCCCCTGCATCGGCAGGTGGACTCCCAACCACTGTGCAACCAGGGAAGCCCTCAATATTTCTTTTAAGATAGGTTTAGTATTGTTGTATTAGTATGTGCTTGTCTGAGAAATTCTTTCTCTACTTCTATTCTCATTGTTAATCTTGCTGGGTAGAGTATCCTAAGTTGCAGGATTTTGCCCTTCAGGACTTTGAATATATCTTGCCACTCCCTTCTGGCTTGCAACTTTTCTGTAGAGAAATCAACTGATAGACTTATGGGGCTTCCCTTATAATTGACTCTTTGTTTTTCTCTTGCTGCCTTTGGAAACCTCTCTTTATCTTTAACTTATTCCATTTTAATTATAATGTCATGTTGTAGGTCTGTTTGGGTTCATCTTGATTGAGACCCTCTGTGCTTCCTGTACCCAAATATCTGTTTCCTTCTTTAGGTTTGGAAAGTTTTCAGCCATAATTTATTCAAATACATTTTCAATCACCTTTTCTTCTCCTTCTGGGATCCCTATTAAGTATAGATGGGGAGGCTTTATATTATCCCATAGGTCTCATATATTGCTTTCTTTTTTCTTTTCTTTTTCATTTTTCTTTCTGTCTGCTGTTCTGATTGGATGATTTCCATTATTCTGTCTTCCAGTTCACTTGTTCGTTCTTCCGCATTATCCAGTTTGCTATTTATTGCCTTTAGCTCAGCTTTTGTCCCAGAAAATGAGTTTTCTAATTTTAATTGGCTCCTCTTTATAGTCTCTAGTTCCTTATTACAGTAATCTCCATTTCTATCGATAGCCTTTCTTAATTCCTTCAGTATTTTCATTACATCCTCTTTGAACTTGGGGTCTAGTAGACTGGAGAGGTCTGTTTCATTGTTTATTCTTTCAGGGGATTTCTCAATATTTTAGTTGCGAGTGTTTCTTCTGCTTCATTTTACTTACATTTCTCTAACTCTGAGTGTAGGAGAAACAGTTATCTACTGTGGTTTTGACAGGCTGTTGTTCTTTGGCAGTGTCCCTATGTAACCATCATGAGTCTGATATTTTGGTGTGAGAGCTTTTTTTTAAATATGGATGCCTGCCTTGTCTTTCCTCAGTGTGTGCTGGCCGTTATCACCTTGATAGGGGGTGTGACTGGTGTTGTGGTGACCAGAGCCTGTGTTGGATATTGAGTGGGAACTCCTCTTTGTTCTGGTGTTGTCACAGCCCTGCTGGGGGCAGGGTCTGCTCCCCAGTTGTTGTAGATGCCCCCAGATCATGTTCTGAACTGCAGTATGAGGTAGGCAGGACTGCAGCGCTCCTGTTGGGAGAGGAGACACTGAGTATTTTGTCTGCAGGAGCTGTCCACTGGGAATTGCACTCTGTGGTGTAGCCTGTCACCCACTGTGCAGGCTCACAAAGTACACTGTTTTTGTCACTGCCTTTGGCCCCACCTCAACTGTGGGAATTGAGGCAATCTGCCTAGGTATCCCTCAGGTGCTGTGCTCACAAAGCCACTAGTGGAGGTCCATTGGTGCAGAAGCACTGAAGTCAGGCATGGGAAGTGCCATAGTTGTGCACCTGGATCTGCCATGTGAGCTACTGGGTCAGCCCAGACCCTGCCTCTGCCTCATGTGCATGAGCTCATGGAGCCTGCAGCCACTATCACTGGATCCACCCCAGCCAGGGGAGCATCAGTAATCCACTTGGATATCCCACAGGCTCTGAGTTTACAAAGCTGTAGGTGGCACTGCTGGAACAGGGCTCAGATTTCAGCCCTGCTTCCTAAGTTGTGAGGCCCTTGGAGATTGGCTTGGATTTGAACCCCACCTCTGTGTATGGGCAACCTGTGAGTGCTTGCATGCTCCCCGAAATTGTAGAGGCAGAGCTGTGCCCACTGTGATCATGCAGAAAATGAGGCTGCTATGGCAGGCTCTGCCCCTCCCTTTGAGCGCTCATGTTAACAATGGGGCTTCAATGGTGGACCCAGACTCCTTCCTGCACACACCCCTGGTTGCAGTTTGGACCACATTCCAGCACCTTCAGGCTGTCTCCAAGCAGCCAACCCCAATCCTCTTCCTGGGTTTGTTGGCTGCAGCCCAAGTTTCAGTAGCCAACCTCCGCACACACCAACAGACACGTGTCTTGGTCTAGGAAGTGCAGGGAGGTGGCACCGATCCTCTGTGCTCTTCTCTCCCTGTTCTGCCCGCCACAGGGCAGCTGCTGTACTTTTCTTTGATCCTCTGGAACTCCCTTTCTGTCTCAGCCGATCTCCCCACCTGTGAAGGATCTTCCCAGGGTGAGGGAACATTTCCTCTTTCACAGCTCCCTCTCAGGGGTGCAGGTCCCATCCCAATGCCTTTTTTTTTTTCCTCACCTACTCCCATAGACATACCAAATCTACACCTACATATAGGGCAGTTCCTCCTGAAGAAAACCTGGGTGCTGATGGAATGGCTACCACACATAGGAGGACCACATAGAGACAGATAAGAAAGAGAGAGACATGATATTCATGGTGACCCCACCCCTGACAACTTGTAGTCAGGAGAAATATTGCTGAGGGGCCAAGTGCAGACTTGTCTGCCCTGGGGCGCAGTGAAAAAACAGCACTATAAAGGGCACCTAAACTAGGAAGGAAATCCATTTATTAACCCTAGAGCTTCTGACAAATGAGTAGGGAACTGCTGGAGTCCTCTCTGGGGTCAGTGGAACTGATGAGTACCATGGTTGGAGTCCCCCTGGCCTATACCCACTCTAGCTGCCCCACCAAGGCCCCCTAGGCCCAGAGACTGCCCCTGGCCTGGGCACACTCCAGCCCCAGCCACCCTGCCAAAGCAGCCTTGGGCACAGTGCTCCCCAGGGACTTCCCAAGGCCCATGCCTGCTCCAGCCAGCCTGCCAAAACCACCAGGTGCAAGCAGTCTACACAGGGGATGCTTCCACAGAAGGTCACTCCTTCAAGATCAGGTAGAGGTTGCTGTTTTACCTAATTCACAGAAACAAAAAAAAGTCAAAATGAAGCAGAGGGATATGTTCTAAAATTGTACCCAAGAAAGGAAAAATATAATTCAAGGAAAAAAAAAACCTTAATGAAATGGAGATAAGTAGTTTACCTGATAAAGAAAGAAACGGTCATAAGGATGCTCACTGATCTTGGGAGAAGAATGGAGGAACTAAGGGAAGACTTCAGTGGAGACTTAGAAAATATAAGAAAGAACCAATCAGAACTGAATAATACAATAACTGAAATTAAAAAAAAACACTAGGGAGAATCAACAAAGATTAGATGATACAGAAGAACAAAAAAGTGATTGGGTGATTTCCACTATTCTGTCTTCCCAATAAGAACAGCAAAAAGAAGGAAAATAAAGGAGGACAGTTTAAGGCACTTCTGGGACAACATCAAGCATAGTATCATTCACATTAAAGGGGTACCAGAAAGAGAAGAGAGACATAATGGGACAGAAAACATATTTGAAAAAATTGTGGCTGAAAACTGCCCTAAGTTGTTTTGCTTGGGAAGGACATCTAGGTACAGGAAGCACAGAGAGTCCCAAACAGGGTGAACTCGAAGAGATCCACACCAAGACATATCATAATTAAAATGGCAGAAGTTAAAGAGACAACCTTATAGGTAGCAGGAGAAAAACAAATAATCACATACAAGGGAAACCCCATAAAACTATAAGCTGATTCTTCAGAAACTTTACAGGCCAGAAGGGAGTTGCAGGGTATATTCAAAGTGTCAGAAGGAAAAAAAAAAACTTATAACCTAGAATGCTCTATCCTGCAAGGTTATCATTTAGAATTTAAAGAGAAATTTCCCCAACAAGCACAAACTAAAGGAGTTCATCAATAACTCCTTTAAAAGAAATGTCAATGAGTCTTTTTGAAATGGAAAAGAAAAATCCACAGCTAGAAATAAGAAAATACATGAAAGGAAAAATCTCACTGGTTAAGAGCAAGTATATGGTAAAGGCAGTGGATCAGCTACTTAAAAAGGTAGTATGAAGGTTAAAAGACAAGTAGTACAATCAACTATAATCACAGTAAGTAGATAAGGGTAAACATTTTTTAAATGTTAAATATGACATCAAAATGCAAAACCTTGAGGGGAGATGAAAAATGTAGTGCTTTTATAGTGCCTTTGAACTTAAGTGACTATCAGCCTAAAATATATGTCTGTATATATGTAGGTTGATAAATATGAACCTCGTCGTAACTGCAAACCAAAAACCTACAAAGGGTACACAAAAAATAAAGGAATCCAAACATAACGCTAAAGGAATCTATCAAACCACAAAATAAGAAACCAAGAGGAAAAAAATGGAAGAGAGAAGAATTAAATAAACAACCAGAAAACAAGTAACAAAATGGCAATCATTGTATACCTGTCAATAATCACTTTAAATGTTGGTGGACTAAGTTCTCCAGTCAAAAGACGTGGGGAGGCTGAATGAATTAAAAAAAAAAAAAAAAAGACCCATTTCTTTCTGCCTGCAAGAGATTCACTTCAGATCTAAAGAAAGAGTAAAAGTGAAGGGATGGAAAAAGATAATCCATGAAAATGGAAATGAAAAGAAAGCTGAGGTAGCAGTACTCATATCAATCAAAATAGATTTTAAAACAAAGACTGTAACAAAAGACATGGAAGGACATTATGTAATGATAAAGGGGTCAATCCAACAAGAGGATATAACATTTTTAAACATTTATGCACCCAAATATGGAAAGCAAGTGTTTCAGACATAAAGGGAGAAATAGCAGTACAATGATATAAGTGGGTTATTTAGGTCTCCTACTATCAGTGGATAGATCATCCAGAGAAAATCAATAAAGAAACACTGGCATTAAACACATTAGACCAGATGGACTTAATAGATACGTAAGAGATCTTTATACCCAAAAGCATCAGAATAAACATTCTTTTCAAGCACACACAGAACATTCTCCAGGATAGATCCTGTGCTAGGCCCCAAAACAAGTCTTCATAAATTAAAGAAGATTGAAATCACATCAAGTGTCTTTTCTGACCACAACAGCATGTAACTAGAAATCGACGACTAGAAGAAAATGGGAAAGAGTACAAACACGTGAAGACTAAACAATATGCTACTGAATCAGTGGGTCACTGAAGAAACTATGCAACTAAACCAAGGGGTCTTTGAAGAAATCAATGAGAAAATTAAAAAATGCCTTGTGTTTCAATTTTCATTTGTCTCAACTGTTCGAAATGTATAAGATACAGCAAAAGTAGGTTTTTGAGGGAATTTCATAGCAAAAGTGCTATTACTAAGAAGTGTCAGTTCTTGTAAAACATCACTGAGTATCACTTTTTTTAATCATGCATACACTGTAATAAAAGGCTATTAAAAGTATAATTGATATTAGAGGTTTTAAAATATTAACATTAAAAAAAAGATGTTGTGGTATTTTACAATAGAAACTACTGGTTTCTAGTATACATCATTGTCCCTGAAAATTTTTCATTAAATTCTAGGTGTTATGTACTTCTTTCTTCCTATATGTCATTATATACAGCTTAAATGGTGGATATTGCCTCTGAGAAAAGGGGTATGGGACACAAGGATTAAGAAGACAGTAGGAGTAGTGCAACAGTAGACATTCCTGTGGGCCAAAGAAGAAAAGGACTTCAGATAATGGATGGATGCCTGCATGCATGGTTGCATGTATATGCATGTGTGTATGTGTGTGTGTGTGTATGGTATGTATGTAGTTTTTTTTCATCTTCCTTCTGCCTTAGTCTTTGCCTCCAGTTGGCCTATAGACATGTTTTGCTAGTTCTAAACATAAGTTGTGTTATTTGCCAACATTTAAAAACTGTATGTGTTTTCATAAAACTTAGATTTCTGGCTCTTCTTGAAAAGTTGAAAGAGCTGGCAACATTGGGCCCACCTTCTCACGCTGTTAGACTTTAATGGAGCTATTTCCCTGCAGCTCTCTTCAAACCGGGGAAATGTGGCTTCATCCTTCACAGTTTCTACCACTCCCTGCGTTCTCTACATGCTAAAATAAAATGTCCATCATTCACCATTGCCTTTGAGCTCTTCTCCTGTGTTACGCCTAAGCTGTTCCAATCTTTTTGTAACTGACACATATAGGTCCTAACTTCTGGATTGTGGGAAAGCAGATGCAGTGAGTTGCACATGGGCTATATTGCCAACAGTATGTACTGTTAACAACATGAGCCTTGGATGTATACTTGATTTAGCTTTAGGTTACATCTCTGCCACTTACTAGAACTGTGACCCATAATATCTTTAAAAGCTACATACAAAAATTGAGTTTGCAGCAGTAGTTAACTTTATTAGTAGGTTTTCCCAATAGAGTGGGTGGGTGGGTGTGTGAGTGTGTGGGTGTGAATATACAGAGAGGGTGAGGGGAGGGGGTGGCGGAGGGAGGGGAAGAAGGGAAGGAAGGGGAGGGAGAGAACATATGAGAAAGTAAGGAATTGGCTTATAGGGTTATGGATACTGACAACTCCCAAGATCTGCAGTTGGCAGGCTAGAGACCCAGGAGAGCTGATGGTACAGTTCCAGTTTGAAAGCTGATAGGCTCCAGACCCCCCAGAAATCTGTGTCTCAGTTTGAGTCCAAAGACCAGAAAAGACCAAGGTCCAGTTCATCTAGTTAGGCAGGAGGAGTTTCTTCTTACTCAGCTTTTTGTTCTGTTCAGGTCTTCACTTGATTGGATGCGGCCCACCCACATTGAGGAGGCCAATCTTTTTTACTCACTTTCCTGATTCAGGTGTTAATCTCATCCACAAAAACCCTCACAGACTCAACCAAAGTAAAGTTTGGCCAAATGTCTAGGTACCCTCAGCCCAGTCAAGTTTATAGATAAATTAACCATCATATTAACTTAACAGTTTTTGAAAGAATAAATGAGATAATGCCTGCAAAGCACTTTAGTACAATGCTAACTCATAGTATAATTTAAGTAAATATTACTTAGGATTACTAATATCATACTTTTTCCTAGTATTTTAACTCTTTCTTGTCTGGATGTAGATTCTGATTTCCTGATACAGTGGACCCCCCACCCAGCACACACACACTAGAAAATCCTTGGGTAACTTTACAGTCAGCCCTCCGTATTTGGGTTTCCGCATCTGTGCATTCAACCAACCATGGATCGTGTGGTACTGTAGTAAGTATTTATCCAAAAAATATGCATAAAAATGAACCCTTGCAGTTCAAACCTGTGTTGTTCAATGGTACTTTGCTTGAAATCTCATCAAAGGAGAAGACAGACCTTTAGGTATGGGCGTGGATGCTATTGTATTATGGGTAATATTTCTCTATTTGATGCACTCAACATTTTTCTGAAGTGAGCATCATTCCTCACATTCATTTCACAAGTAAATATACTCAATCCCATGTAACTTACCAAATTCAAACACCAAACTGGTAGATAAAATGGTTTTCCAACATAGGTCTTTCCAACTCTAAAACCCATATTTGTTCCCTTTTAGGGAAGTGCCTCTTGATTCTTTGCCACACGTACTCTGGAATCTGAGCATACGTATAACAGTGTCTCAGAACCACCAAGGAGTTAATCAAAGCTGAGATTCCCAGTTTATACTTACACAGATTTTGTATCAAGTATGCCACATGTACATTCTAAGAGGGAAGTTATTTAGTTGAATTTTCTCTGAGCTAACCCTAAGTTTATTTGAAGAGCCAGGAGGATAGCTTTATTTCCAGAGCTCAGTACTCTTCCCCAATCACAGGCAAACGTAGAGCTACCACTATAGAAAATATTGAAACACAGGATGAGAGCAAAGAAAAGATTCCCAGGGATACCCACAACTTCACATTAAATGCTTCTCATAAACATTGCCTTAAATTTTTAATGAAAGCCAAATAAAATTATTCATTTGTTGTAAAGAGGGGTAGTTTATATATTCATTGGTAGTATATCAGTCAACAGTGCAGAACAATAGCAATGACAAAAAAAAGTTGTCTTTAAGGGTAAATATAAACTGTTTAACATGATTTGTAAATGTATATTCATATTTTGATGGTGGTAGGAATCTAAGCCAATGTAAATTTTCAGTTTTTGCTTAATGTTTTTTAAATTTATTTTTCAATCATAATTTTAGAGAGAATATAGGATACTACTTAGTGTAATGCAAAGGTAGTTATATACATCTGGGGACTCTAATAGTACTAAAATTAGAATAATTAGACCTGAGAACCAAAATTGCAAATTTTCTATCTGTTGCAGAAATAATATGCTGTCAAATCACAGGAAGTACACTAAAAATGGGATGAGCTATTCCTGAATAACCTGGGACATAGGTTGTAACTTCTCTGCAACTCATTTTTCTTTCTTATAAAATGGAAGAATGGTATTATATATTTCATAGCGTTTGTGACAATTGAGTATTAAATAAGTTAATAATTAAAGTTGATATTGAACAAGGACTTTTGGCCATCAGTCATTTCACATAATCCTATGTAACTAAGAAAGGTTAAATAACTTGTGCAACTTCATATGGTTAAGAAGCATGAAGCAGGAATCTAAACTGAACAGTCTGATTCAAGAATATGTACTTCTGACCAGTGTCTTGCACTTCTGGCTATGACTGATCGGTAAATGGATGAAAAAAGTATTCAGTACATAAATGTTGTTGAAGGTTGTTATCATAAATATCTTTAAAAATATATTTTCTTGGAATAAAAATCTTTCTTTAAAGCAATAGAAAAATATATTGTAAATTCCCTTTGATTCACTTATCTCTATCCATATCAAAAAAGAAAGGCCAATTTCCCTTGATTTGTTCCTAGTGAATTGACTGCTCCCTTCTCTAAATTCACACAGCATTTACTCCAAATAGTGCTCTATGTTGTCCTGCCACATTTCTTTCTACTGTAAAAGTTGAAAAACTTCTTTGGCTCTAGAATTAATGCTTCATGAAAGATTCATAATTTCATATAGATTACCAATAATGAGTTTACAGTAATGTTTGGTAGTTCTTCTATGCCATGAAATTGGATTAATGAAGATCTGGACCTCCGGTCTTCTTGAAAGAAGATGAGTGTTCCTTTGATAACTTTATCCATCTCCACTTAATTTTGTGTGTTCTGGGCTCTAGAGTTTGATGATTGTTCTCCCTAGGTGACAATAGGTAAGTCAGATAAGGACTGACGACTCATTATCTGTGCTGTTAAGTAGAATATAACTCTTTTGGACATTTGATCTAGGACTTTCATATTCATTTCCTTGCTTGATACCTAACTTTCTCTTCTGTCATGTCACTGTGGGTAGCGTAATCACTTTGTATGGTTACATTTCTTGGTGCTTATTTCCATTGTGTATTTACCGTATTCTTATTTACTTTTGTTTTAGGTCATTTTCTCCACCTCCTTTTGGCTGTCACTTAAAATTTTAGCTAATAAATAATCTAAGAATAGCTATATTGTTTTCTACAGATTATTTTTTCTCTATGGGGTCTTGTTTCAATATGCCACTAGAAATGAGCTCAGCATTTTGTTCTGGAGATAGATTTTTTTTTCCCTGAGTCCTTATTCTTGGTACTACACTGCCTATCCATGCTTTCAAGTCTGTGTTTTATTTGACTTTCTGTTGAATGTGCTTTCCTAATATTTATAGCATATATCTACTCCGAGCATTTCATAACACTGTTCAAGAGCCCTGTAATAATTACAGTAGTATATTGCATATGGCTGTTACTTACCGTAAAAGTTCATGATGAAATACAGTGAAATCAATTCTGTGTTTTATGTGCACACTCCCCCTCCCCCACCATGTTGTCAGGATCCAAGGCTAAACTTCAAAATATTTAGAGTAGCCGTACTCAAAACAAATTTTTGGAATATTAATATTTCTTGAGAATATCTCAAGATATTTCTTGAGAAACAGTCTTTACAAACTAGTGGAAAACTCCTAGTTGAGGCTATCTCAGCCCTGGTTCTATCTTCTCCTGATGGATGATGGGGCCTTTTTTGAGTTGATTTGAAATACTATGAGGAACCAGTATACACTGAATCAGCAGAACATATACTGTTGATATCAATTCTAGAGCTACAGTATAAGGCCTGAGTCTAAAACCTTCAGAAGCTTCTCAGATCAAGTGAAAGTCCCCCATGGGTAATGTTCCTTCACTAGAGACCTTTGGCTCAAGGAAGCCAGGCGTACATCTAGTGCTGACCTGAATAGCTACCCAATTTCTGCTGAGGTTCTCTATCTATGGCCAAATAAATTGGAAACAGTCTCATCATGCATATTCATGTTGTCCTGCTACTCTGAAACCCTCCCTACATGAAGCACATATTAAATCAGTGTTAAAAGCAAAAAGCATTCATGGGCCAATACGTTTAAGAAATAGTATGTTTAGAAACATCTGGCTATCAAGTGTTCCATTTAGGATTTCTCTCTTTGCTTTTTATTCATTTCAATAATTTGCTAGGAAGTCCTTGTTACCATGTTTTGTTATTATTCACAAAGCATATTCTTGAAACTTTTATTTTAAATTAGTCTTTTTTACTCAGATTCAACTTCAGTCTTAAGATGGTAAATAACTTTTAAAGAGACACACAAAAACTGATGGCATTTATATCTATTTCAGAAAAAAACTGACAAACTGAATAGTTGATTTTTTTTCCCTCTAACTGAAGCAGATTCTTTTGAAATTTTTGAAAAGTACATTGTTTCTAATTTAAACATTTAAAAATTGGGCCTTAAGTATTTTGGCTTCTGACAGAATATCATCGAAGAAAATTTTCAAAATCTATTAAGACACCTCTAAAATCTTACTAAGTTTGTGCTCCACACTCTTCTGTGACATACTTTCAAACCATGTAAAAGTATGTTATGTGAATATATTTTTTCAAATATTATTCAATAGTAACATTGTAATTCTTAGTTTCATATTCTTAGCATTTTAATGAAATTCATATTGGTTTCCCTAAATACTAAAATTAAAATCTGATTTGTAATTTTTAATTGAATTTGATCGTCATAATTCTTTAATGCTTATCTGATCATCCACAGGTTTATAAGACCATGATCTCTCATCTATTGGAGAATTATGCTCATATATCTTAAAACTGTTCCGAGAGTTTAGCAGTAAGCACTGGAACCTGAAATGATTTTCTCAAGTTTGTGCAGTCAGTCAGTTGTGGAACAAGGTCTCAAACCCCGTGTCTCTTGCTGCCTGCTCTAGTCCACTGGCTGTTATACTATTTAACCTTGTTAAGATTGAAGGCTTAATATTTGTTAGGTTAAAATTTATGGAATAAAAACTGCATTTTAGCAAGTCAGATGAGGTAGCAACTTTATTTGACATCTTATATGAATGGATTAGTTTTCATTTTGTTCCTGAAATCATTTTATAGGGAAAGCAGAATTGGTGGTAAACACTAGCCCCTTCTGAGTATTTTGATGAGTTGTGCTTGCTTTTCATTCTTCCTTGTGAAATCACAATGGTAATATTCTACAAATGTTTGTCTTAACCATGTGACCTTCTAAAGGACCTATTAATATAATGCATAATACATTGTACATACATTATGCATTAATACAATATATGTGCTCTTCATGATTACATTTAAACAAAATGTCATACCTTGACTCATAAGTGAATTAATCCTAATTAGATTACTTACTACTAGTCTATAATGAGGCTAAATGCTCTTTTTAAGTTCTAGATCATTAATACTCAAGATAGTATATGTCCTTTTCTCAAAGAATTCGAGCCACATAGTGGCAATTAACATTCCCAAGGGCATACCATTTGTAAGTGGTGGCCCTTGGCTATCAACCCAGACAGTCTGTGTCCAGAGCCTGCACACCTAGTTATTGCAATATGCTGTCATCATTTGTGTTGGTACTGGATATTTTACACAGGTAAAACTATGGTGATTATATCATTTCCTATTAAATATTCCTAGTTGACATTTTAGTCCGTGAATACATTCTTCTCATTTTCTTCTTTTAATAGGACACCTCACAAAAAAAAAATTACAATGTGGCTGGCATCAGAGTCCATGGTAATAAATACATGTTATAAACTGGATTAAATTATGATATAATTTACAAAACCAGAATACTGGGTTTCTTTTTTTCCTTTCTGAGTAGGTCTTTTAAAAATAATATTCTCCATGGATTACTCCACTGGCGAAGCTTGGTGGAATAACCTATCCTACTTAGATGACAGTTCATGGTGAGAGGGAGTAAATGGTAGAGAGGATTAGGAGCAGCAGGGCAAACTGTATCAAACCCATGGGCCAGTTTGTCATAACTTAGGATTCTAATGCTTCTTCTTTTGTTTGTACAAAACACTGTAAGTGAAAGTGCTAAAAGGTAGTTTCAGAAACGAGGCTTATGTTTCGTAATGAATCCTTAAAATCTGTGAGTGATACTACACAAAACAGAGGCTTTTGCTGTGAGACAAATGTACCTTTCGTGTCAAGCCTTTGGTCCATAAGTTTATGAATCAAAAATAAGTCGTTTTCAAGGGAATTTCATTAATATGACAGCAATCAGGATAACAGAAAAAGTCAATTAGGATAACAGAAATAGTCAATCCTGTAACAACCAGTAGGATCTAAATATAATAGTGTCATAGATATATAATTTGCTTTAACAAAACTTAAAATTTGAAGTGGACAAAACATAACCACTATATTGTGTTATAATGCTACAGTGAATATTTTGTAAAGGGTAAATAGCTTGGTAAATTGAAAAAAATGTTTTACACAATCTTTTTTTTTTTTTTTTTTTTTACAGTTTTCAATTTTTTTTTTTTCCCTCTAAGGAAGAACAAATTGATGTATATATTTGGGAGGAGTTGATGCCGCCCTTTGTAACCAACATTGGTACCAATTTTTAACAAAAACAAATGCTTTGAAAAAATATCAAAGTCCTTTTCATTTTTAATTTTTTGTTTACAATTGAGTTATAGGAGTTCTTTATATATTTCAAATATTAATGCTTTATCAGATATATGGTTTGCAAATATTTTCTCCTACTCTATATTTTTTATTTTTTTTAACATCTTTATTGGAGTATAACTGTTTTACAATAGTGTGTTAGTTTCTCCTTTACAACAAAGTGAATCAGTTATACATATACATATGTTCCCATATCCCTTCCCTCTTGCGTCTCCCTCCCTCCCACCCTCCCTATCCCACCCCTCTCATGGTCACAAAGCACAGAGGTGATCTCCCTGTGCTATGCGGCAGCTTCCCACTAGCTATCTAATTTACATTTGGTAGTGCATATATGTCCCTGCCACTCTCTCACTTCGTCACAGCTTACCCTTCCCCCTCCCCACGTCCTCAAGTCCATGCTCTAGTAGGTCTGTGTTTTATTCCCATCCTACCACTAATCTCTTCATGACATTTTTTTTCTTAGATTCCATATATATGTGTTAGCATACGGTATTTGTTTTTCTCCTTCTGACTTACTTCACTCTGTATGACAGACTCCAGGTCTATCCACCTCATTACAAATAACTCAGTTTCATTTCTTTTTATGGCTGAGTAATATTCCATTGTATATATGTGCCACATCTTCTTTATCCATTCATCTGTTGATGGACACTTAGGTTGCTTCCATGCCGTGACTGTCTTTAAATAAAAACCATTATTTCTCCTACTGGTTCCTTGGCTGCTGCTTCTGTTGTACAGATCTTCCTCAACTTACCATGGGGTTACGTCCCAGTAAACCCATGGTAAGTTGAAAATATCATAAATTGAAAATGCATTTAATACACCTGACGTGTCAAACATCACTGCTTAGCTTCACCTACATTCAGTGCACTCAGAACACCTAGGTTAGCCTATAGTTGGGCAAAATCATCTAATGCAAGGACTATTTTTTAATAAAGTGCTGACCATCTCGTGTAATTTATTGACTACTGTACTGACAAGCAGAGTGCTTGTCTGGGTCCGTGGTGGTTGCATCTATCCGCTGTCTCCTGGTGTGGTCGCGTGGCTGGTGGGGAGCTGGGGCTTTGCCACCCAGCATCAGGAGGAAGTGTCTTTCCCCATACGGTGGGCCCGAGGAAAGCTCAAAATTCAAAAGTCGAAGTAGTTTCTACTGAATGCGTATTGCTTTCGCATTACTGTAAAGTTAAAAAATCCTAAGTTGATTTTCTTACTCGTGAAAAGTATATTCAGTCACTCGGTAATACTGATTTCCGTTCAAGAACGCTATAGTCGAGTTGGAGAGAAAAGATGAACACACAGGAGGAGAGGCAAAGAATTTCCCCCTGAAAACTGGTTGGTATAGCGTGCTCTAGGATCTCAGAGGGAAAAGAATCAACAGAGGGTAGTCCTGGAGGGCTTTACGGAGGAGGTGGGAATTGAGCTTGTTCTTAGCGGATGGTTAGTATTGGAGCAGCTGGAGAGAACAGAGAGAGAGGGAAGGCGTTGAAGATGTGGAACAAGACGGATAAAGCGTGGAGGTGAGCAGAGAGCTGCGTGCTTGTCCCAGCCAATCCTGATGAACTCAAGTGATTAGTTCAGAACCGCTCCCGTGGGGGTGTCATCTCCATCCTCAAGGACCCCAGGAGTGGAGGCAGAGGACAGGTGGCGAGGAACGAGCGCAGCCCTGGGCCACGGGGAAGGTTCACCCACTGCACCCGGATGCCGAGGGGGAGGGGCTCCGAGGAGGGAGGGATGCTCAGGCGGGGACAGCGCTGCACAGATGCAGGGAATGGGGGGCGGGGCTGGGGG
>NC_041234.1:17575539-17576278 GCF_002837175.3 Physeter macrocephalus | reverse complement strand
GATGTTAACCTTATGGGGATTCCTTTGTGTGTTATTTGTTGTTTTTTCCTTGCTGCTTTTAATATGTTTTATTTGTATTTAATTTTTGACAGTTTGATTATTATGTGTCTTGGCGTGTTTATCCTTGGGTTTATCCTGTATGGGACTCTCTGTGCTTCCTGGACTTAATTGACTCCTTCCTTTCCTATATTAGGGACGTTTTCAACTATAATCTCTTCAAATATTTTCTCAGTCCCTTTCTTTTTCTCTTCTTCTTCTGGGACCCCTATAATTCGAATGTTGGTGCTTTTCATGTTGTCCCAGAGGTCTCTGAGACTGTCCTCGATTCTTTTCGTTCTTTTTTCTTTATTCTGCTCTGCAGTAGTTATTTCCACTATTTTATCTTCCAGGTCACTTATCCGTCCTTCTGCCTCAGTTATTCTGCTACTGATCCCATCTAGAGTATTTTTCGTTTCATTTATTGTGTTGCTCATCGTTGCTTGCTTCCTCTTTATTTCTTCTAGGTCCTTGTTAACTGTTTCCTGCAATTTGTCTATTCTATTTTCAAGATTTTGAATCATCTTTACTATCATTATTCTGAATTCTTTTTCAGGTAGACTGCCTATTTCCTCTTCATTTGTTAGGTCTGGTGTGATTTTATCTTGCTCCTTCATCTGCTGTGTGTTTTTCTGTCTTCTCATTTTGCTTATCTTACTGTGTTTGGGGTCTCCTTTTTACAGGCTGCAGGTTCGTAGTTCCC
>NC_041234.1:17512438-17574275 GCF_002837175.3 Physeter macrocephalus | reverse complement strand
TTCTGGAGCTCCTTTACGCGGTGCCCTTAATCCCCTCTCCTCGCGCCCCAGGAAGCAAAGAGGCAAGAAAAAGTCTCCTGTCTCTTCGGCAGCTCCGCACCCGTTTCTGGAGCTCCTTTAAGCGGCGCGCTTAAACCCCTCTCCTCGCGCACCAGGAAGCAAAGAGGGAAGAAAAGGTGTCCTGTCTCTTTGGCAGCTCCAGACTTCAACCGGACTCCCTCCCGGCTAGCCGTGGCGCACTAACCCCTTCAGGCTGTTTTCACTCTGCCAACTGCAGACCTTTCATTGGGATCCGACTGAAGCCCGAGCCTCAGCTCCCAGCCCCCGCCCGTCCCCGTGGGTGAGCAGACAAGCCTCTTGGGCTGGTGAGTGCTGGTCGGCACCGATCCTCTGTACGGGAATCTCTCCACTTTGCCCTCCGCACCCCTGTTGCTGGGCTCTCCTCCGCGGCTCCGGAGCTTCCCCCTCCGCCACCCGCAGTCTCCGCCCGCGAAGGGGCTTCTAGTGTGTGGGAACCTTTCCTCCTTCACGGCTCCCTCCCACTGGTGCAGGTCCCGTCCCTATTCTTTGTCTCTGTTTATTCTTTTTTCTTTTGCCCTACCCAGGTACGTGGGGAGTTTCTTGCCTTTTGGGAGGTCTGAGGTCTTCTGCCAGCGTTCGGTGGGTGTTCTATAGGAGAAGTTCCACGTGTAGATGTATTTCTGATGTATCTGTGAGGAGGAAGGTGATCTCCGCGTATTACTCTTCCGCCATCTTCTCTGCTCTCCTCTCTCCTACTCTTTAGATTGCCTTTTCATTCTGTTTCTTTTGCTGTGCAGGAGCTTTTTAGTTTGATGTAGTCCCACTTTTCAATTTTGGTTTCTGTTGCCTTTGTTTTCATTGTTTTATCCAATAAATGATTGTTAAGTAGTTTTTTCTCCTGTGTTTTCTTCTAGGAGTTTTAAAGTTTCAGGTCTTACCTTTCACTCTTTCGTCCATTTTGAGTTGATTTTTGTGTATGGTGTAAAGTATGGATCCAATTTTATTTTATATACTTGTGGATATCCAGTTTTCCCCAGGCTATTAGTTGAAGAGACTGTCCTTTCCCATTGTGTGTTCTTCACTCTTGAAGATCAGTTGACTGTATATGTATGGGTTTATTTCTGGACTCTGTGTTCTCTTCCACTGATCTATATGTCTGTCCTTATGCCAGAATTATACTGTTTGGATTATGTAGCTTTTTAATATATTTTGAAGTCAGGAAGTGAGATGCCTTTGTTGTTCTTTCTCAAGATTGATTTTGGCTAATTATGGTATTTTGTGGTTCTTTATGAATTTTAGGATTGTGTTTCTGTTTCTGTAAAAATGCCATTGGGATTTTGATGGAGATAGCATTGAATTCAATGTTGGACATACAAATATACATACAATACGTATATGAAAAGATGTTCAACATCATTCATCATCTGGGAAATGTGAATAAAAACGACAATGAGGTATCACCTAACACCTGTTAGGATGGCTATTATCCTCAAAGAAATAAATATAATAAGTGTAGATGAGGATGTGTAGAAATTGGAATGCTTCTACACAGTTGGTGGGAATGTAAAATGGTGCAGCCACTATGTACAACAGTGTGGAACTTCCTCAAAAAAATTAAAAATGGCACTACATAATCCAGCAATCCCACTTCTGGGTATATAGCCAAAAGAATTGAAATCAGGATCTGAAAGGGATATCTGCAATCCCATGTGAATTGTAGCATTATTATTCACAATAGCCAAGACATGGAAACAACCTAAGTGTCTGTTGACAGATGAATAGATTTTTTTAAATGTGGTAAATACATACAATGGAATATTATTCAGCCATTAAAAAAAGGAAATACTGCCATTTGTGACAATGTGGATGAACCTGGTGGACATTATGCTAAGTGAAATAAACCAGTTGTAGAAGGATAAATACTGAATGATTCCACTTAGGAAGAATCTAAAATAGTGAAACTCAAACAGAGTAAAATGATGGTTGCCAGAAGGTGGGGATAGGGGGAATTGGGGTATTGGCTGTTCAACAATTATAAAGTTGCAGGTATGCAAAATGAACAAGGTCCAGAGAGCTCCTGTATACCACAGTGCCTATAGCTGACAAGTCAGTATTGTACATCTATAAATAGGTTGGAAGTAGATGTCATGTTTAAATGTTTTACCACAAAAACAAAACAGTCGGGCAGCAGGAAACATTTAGAGGTGATGGATATATTTATCATCTTGATTTTGGTGATGGTTTCACATATGTATGCATATCTCCAGACTCACCAAATTGTATACTTTAATCATGTCCAGATTTTTTTATATCAGTTATACCTCAATAAAGCTGTTAAAAAAGCTGAACTTATTTGCATGTTTTGTTTATGAATTAATGATGTACATTTCATCCTAAAAAATGATGTATATAGAAGAAAACATGTTTTGGGGGCTGTATACTTGTGATTTTCACCTTTTTCCCATTCTCTTTTAAATATAATGCAAGTTCATTTTTTAGAGATAAAAAGTATTTGTATAACAGTAAATTATTAATCACATCTGTAGATTTAATCATGTTGACCTTATTAGACAATTTAAATGAACATTTTTATTAGGGTAGCGTCTCAGAATAAGTCCACATGTTCCATGTTTTTAATGTATTTTTTGATGAATACCAACTGCTTAAGTTGTGGCATTTCTTTATATAATTTAATTACTAGCTTCAGTGTTCAAAGAGTACTGCTTTGGACATAATTAATTTTAATAACTTGCTGTAAAGACTAAGTTTATCAACAGTCCTGTGCTCTTCAGTTGTGTATTAATTGTATAATAGTAAAAGTATATCTGGAAAAGGGAAAAAGCATATAATATACTAAATAATTTCTAAGTAAATGTTTGTCTAAGTTAATTAGTAGCCTGACTGTAAGTTAGTCATTAAGTTGTATTGGCTGTAATGTTTTGAAGTCATAATCTGAGGCCTAAATATTCCCTTGCCAAAGATCATCAAAATCATCAAGTGACTTAAAGACAGTAGGTTGCGAATTTGTTAAAGGTCAAGAAGTTGGAAGAATTCGTTGAGCTTTAGAGATTGTATTCATTGGGAACTAAGTTTTCCCACTAATACCACAAAAATTGAGAATGATAGACTCAGGTTGGCAGGGTTTCAGCCACCAGCTGCCTCTTAATGACTTTCCCAGCTGTGATAGTTGTAGGACTGAGTTTTAGGCTGTATCCTTAATTTTCGGTTGTTCATTTATTTATGTAAAGGTAAATATTTTATCTAAGGCTTTTTTTTTCTTTAGTGTATGGGCAACAAGTTAGAGTGAATTTCAGAACTACTTTAGTCGGTAAAAATTCCTTTCAAGTCTACTCACTTCTTTTATAAAAATTGAGTATTTTCTAAATGTCTTAGATTGAAATGGAATGCTCTATATAGTTAATTACAAATTTCCCCTTTTCTGTTGACAGTCTACTTGGCAGAGAAAGAATAGAAAAGGGCTAGTACTGCTCATAGATTCAAGGCGGCTCTTGAATCTGGTTGTAACAGGAATGGATAATAGGAGAAAACATGCTAGCCAGGTCCCTGGACGTCCCACTTTTCATCCACACCACTGCAGACATGGCCCTGCAGAGAGGTCATGGGCAAATTCTCTGAAAAACACCAATAGTGAGAAGTGATGGGTGGAAACTGAGCCCAGATTATACCTCCAGAGTTATTTCATCTTGTGATATATTTTCAGACCTATTCCGTAAACTCATCAATAGAGACATAAACTTCATAATAGCTTTAGTCCTATTACTGGATGTAAATTATAAACCAAGTTTTGGATACAATAGGAGGAATATCAGCCCATTTAGGAAAACTAGATATGTCAGGTGTCCAAGCATTATAAAAGAAAACAAAGAAGGCTATATTATACTAGACAGACATATTTAGTGGAGCAAATAGAAAAAGAATGTAAAATAAGTGTGATGAATTTGTTCAACAAGATGAAAGATGGTGATAACATGAAATAGAAAAAACAATTATTAAAAGAAATGAACCAATTAGAAGTATTTGTATGGGAGTACATGGTAGTCAGAATAAGAACTCACTAGATGGATGAGTTGAAGAGCCAGATGAAAGCTTCTGGAAGACCAGTTATCTGGAAGACAGAGAACTTTCCATGGACTTGCGTCAAATGGGGAGGCAGAAGTAGAATTATTCAGTATAAATTTAAATTATATATGGGTTCCAATCTGACATGTATAGGGTGATATCTCATTGTGGTTTTGATTGGTATCTCTCTGAGAATTAGTGACACTGAGCACTTATTCATATACCTGTTGGCCATTTGTATAACTTCTTTAGATAAATGCCTAAGTCCTTAAACCATTTTAAAATCAGATTGTTAGTTTTTCTTTTGTTTTTTCAATGTTGAATTGTAGGAGTTCCTTACATATTTTGGAGATTCTCTTTTTAAGATATATGGTTTGCAAATATCTTCTTCCATATGTTGACTTTTCATTTTGTTTATTTCCTTTATTATGCAGAAGTGTTTAGTTTGATGTAGTCTGTTGTCTATTTTTGCCTTTTTTGCCTATGCTTTTAGTGTCATATCCATGAAACCATTACCAAGACCAGTGTTATAAAGCTTTTCCCTCATGTTTCCTTCTAGGTTTTAGAGTCTCAGGTATAAAATTTAAGTCTTTAACCCATTTTGAGTTGATTTCTGTGTCTGGTGTAAGATACTGATTGAATTTCATTATTTTACTTGTGGATATCCAGTGTTCCCAGGGCTGTTTGTTGAAGAGATTTATCTTTTTCGTGTGTTCAAGAACCTTTATCAAAGACAAGTTGACCATATATGTGCAGATTTATTTCTGGGGTCTCTGTTCTTTTCCATTGGTCTATACGTCTGTCTTTCTGCTAGTACCATGTTGCTATGATTGCATAACACTGTAATATGTTTTGAAACCAGGTAACACTTCCATGAGGCTCATTATAAAGTGTTATAAAATACATTAATTTGATAGGATGCTTGTCTTATACCCTTGTGTGCCTTCTTGCAAAGACTTTCAGTTTGGATACTAGATTCCAATTATCCAAAATAAGTAGAAGGATATGTGAGGTACTTAAACTATTAAGGTAAGAACTTAGGGTGATCAGAAACAAGATTGCTAGAATCTTCACCCTTATAAAGGACTACAGTATTTTCAATTGAATTAATGAACTTCTTTTATTGCCATAGGAAAAAATAGGCACATTTTGTAGACATTCTCTAAAATAGATGCTAACATTTATTATTCATGATTTTATGCTTAAATTTCTCTATTTTTTTGTTCATCTAATCATAACCTCTTAATTGTTAAGAACATCTTATAGAATGTGAGGCTATTCATCATTGTTGACAGTGTCAAGAAAGGATCTATGATTTATATTGTCATGTATCTATTAGTATACACATTTCATCCTTTATCCTGTTTTGCTAAAAGTTCATTATTTGAAATAAAAACTAAAAATGAGACCTGTAAATAACTGAAAATAATAGGAAAATTCTTAGGTATTAGGAGTGTTTAAAAATGAGTATTTCTGGTGGTAGAAAATAAAATTTTGTGAATACAAGATAGGAATGATCATTTACACTAATACTTCCGACATGTTTTATAGTTGAGTACTACAAGTAAACTTAATGCCTAATGAGATCTTTCTTACTAGGAGGCTATAGTTCTGAGATTGAGACTCTATATTTTTAGACATAAACTTTGCATGCTATTACTTCCTACTTCCTCATAAAACTTGCTTCTCCAATTGTCCCATTTCCTAACTTTCTTAGTAGAGCAGTGTATGTTGGCTTTTGCTTTTATTCACAAGCATCAATGAAAAATACCTGTCCAAGTTTACATATTTCTTTGTTGCTAAATATGTCTCTCTTCATCTTTTATTTTTGTTAGTATTTGACACTCTTATACAGCCCCTTATGTACTATAGAACACTTCTTTTTAAAGTAACAAAACAGGAAACAAAACAAAGAACAGCTCAGACCTACTTACGCAAAAGTGGAATTCATTGATTCCTATAATCAGCACTGTCAGGGCAGGTTATAGGGTATCTTTGCCCTGCTTCCCTCCTTTTTGTGTCAGTTTGGTGGTTTTCAGAAACAGTATGGTCCCTACTTATGGTTACAAAATCACAGCAGTACCCTGTGTTGGAGAATTCTCAGATAAAGACTTATTATCATTGGATTTAACTGTGTCATGTGATCATTCATGAATCAAGAACTGAAAGGAGGGTTAGGTGTATCAAATAGACATAAGCAAATCAGGCACATACCCAGAAACTAGAGCTATGTTGCTAAATGGCAAGACTGTCCAAAAATTTGGCCTGAGAGTAAAAGGTAGTAGTTTCCCAAATGAAATTGTGTGCTTTTATCCAAAGACTAGAGCTGAATGCATGCTGGGTGGCAAAATCACCACGTGTTTCCTACACAGCTCTCTTTGAAAATGTTTCATCTCTTGACTCCTATGAAAAATCACTCTTCCTTGGTTTTCTTCCATCTTCTTGGCAGTTCTCACTTTGCCTTATGTCTTAACTATGATTCCTTTGTTTCACCTTTAAATATTGGTTATTCTCAAGGCTCTATTCTAATCACCTTTGTCACTCTACATAGGCTTTATCATTCACTTCTGTTTCAGTTACCAACTTTACATTGATGGTCTTGAACTCTATGAATCCATTCTGCTTTATCTTTTGCCTCACAAGCTCCAGAACTGGGATGTCCCACTGAATATTTCTAACTGAATGATCTCAGACCTCAAAAACCCTATACTTTATAAATAGTACTCTCATCAACTCAGCCCCTTCTGCAAACCTGTCTTCTCATATTTTCATCAAACAGCAATATTACTCACTTAGATGACCATTCAAGACAACAAGGAATCTTGTTTATTTCCTACTCTATTTCAACTCTAAGGAATTTACTGAAGAGTTTTAGCTTATTTTCTCTGGTATTTCTTGGATCTGTCCTACTACCCTCCTTTTTTCTTTTCTTTTTTAATCTTATCTTATTATAGGTCTTCACTGAGCACTCTCTCCATTCTTGCTCTCTTTATATCATACTTCCACTAGGTTTTCATTTCTAAAAGAGATACATGGTCCTTTCACTGTTGTTGATCCCAAGTTCATTTGGCCAACACACAGTGAGGCCAAACAAACCGAAACGTCGGAGTTTGGAGCAGAGAAAGGTTTATTGCAAGCGCCAAGCAGGGGAAACAGGCAGCTTGTGTTCAGAAGACCAGAACTCCCCAATGGGTTTTCAGGGAAGGGTTATTCAAGGCAAACTTGGGGTGAGGGCTGCAGGGTATGTGACTTGCTTCTGATTGGCTGGTGGTTTAAGCTAACAGGATGGTGTTCCAGGAATATCAATCTTCAGGCTTCTGATTCCAACCAGTCTGGGGTCCAGTGAAGTTACCATCCTCCACCTGGGTGGGGGCCTTAGTTCCTATGGAAGAACTCAGAGAGATGCATCAGATTGTTATGTATATCCCCTGAAAAGGAGCTAGGACTCTGTTTTATCACTGCAGCATTGTTTTTTGACTACTTTCCCTTTGTTTCTGCATTCCCTCACTTCCCTAATTAGTAAATGAATCTGCCTTTGGGAACTGAGGGAAGGTCTAGGAGGCTGAAGCCTTTTTCCTACAAACAAGAAACGGGGGGACATGGTCCTGCTCAGTTTCATCACTTTGCTGTCGAAGGTGTTTTTTAGCTCCCCATTGACATGTGGATAATGTCCAAACTACTTAGCGTTGTATATGATCTGGACATGACTGCTTCAGTCTCATGTTTCAGCATTATCCATTTCAAATCATATGCTTTCTGTATCATGCTGCTTGAAGTCCCTTGAATATGCCCATCTTATTTCATGCTCCCCTGAGTACCCATGACTGCCTGTTCTCTCTAACTGTCCAGGTTGCCCTTCACCTGTTTGGTTTTTTTTTCCCCCTCAGATAATGCTTACTTACCCTTTAAGACTCAGTTCAACTTTCATACCTTCCAAGAAACCTTGCCAAATGCCCATTTCCGCCATGTCTGGGTTTGATGCCTCTTGACAGTTTTCATACCATCATGGGAAAAACTCTGAGTTCATCACTCTTGCCTCTAATCATCCCTTTATTCATTCATCCTCCTTTACAAGATATTTTTTTGGAATAAGGAGGGCTAGTGCGTAGCACATTTCATAAATATTAATGAAGTAATTCAGTGTTGTTGTTGTTGTTGTTTTTAACAAGCTGTCACAACATAGAAAAATATTTAAGAGTTTCCTTTTTGGTGGATTTTTATAGTTCTGTGCCTTAAAATTCTGTATTAGTAGCTATTCATAATGTTGCTATTTATTTATCATGTGTTGATAAAGAATATTTGATATTTCTGAAGCTTATATTACCATGCCCATTTGTATGTTTCCAATACTGACATTATCAGAATGCAGCACTTTTTCATTTTATACATTTATACTGAAAATTACATTTTAATTTAAACGTTTTTTGGCATTATACATATCTTGGGTGTTCACCTTTTCCTCATCCTTTCAAAAAATCCTCTTGTGCCTTATGCTCAATATCATGAACAGTAGATTTATTTCTGTTCTCTATGTGGTGCAATAAAGCCCTTGACATCATTTTAAAAATCATTTTGTCTATACTAGTTTTCCCATTTCATATCTTTTTGGTATAGTGTAAGGAAGACTAGAATTGACTGAGACTTAAGAAATCTAAATTTATGTCCTGAATATAATCCTAATTCTGTTTTGGGGCCAATACCTTTGTGCCTCAATTTCCTTCTTTCCAGTGCTATGTTTTGATGATTATGTATTCTGTACATTTATGATACGATACTTTTTTCATTTTTCTGGGCACAGTGTATATAACATTGAACCAAAGTAAAAGTTCCCACTCTCACATGGTTTACATTCAAAGAGAGAGGAAATAAATAAATATATACGATGTCATAGGTGATAAATGCAATTGTGCCCTATATGTGCATCCAGCATTGGGTTAGGCAAGTATTATTTAGTCAACGAACATCAGTTTTTCTCTAGGACTGAATGAAATAAGTTTCTTGACTTTCTTAAGACTTATATCCTGACCCAAAGAACAGAATTATCTTCAGTCTGGCAATTACTTGTGTGACAGTACACACAACTCTTAAGTTTACTCATCAAGTGTATAGTCTCCTTTTGTACTTCGGGTGCCTCCAACCACTGTATTCCAGCCAAATTTAGGAGCTTCTCACTAAGCTGAAAAAATAATTGCCAATTTTCCTGTGGTTTCCTTGATCTTTTAATTATTGTCTTGTATATTACCTGCTGCGTTTGTGATAGGTAAATAATTATACTAATCCATCATATTTTGTGTCTATAATAGCTGAGGCTTCTTAAAATTAAAATCTCAAAAAAATGAAAATATTACATTAAATTAATGCACTGTGCTAAAAATGTTGTTAATCTTTAATTACCCTGTATTTTAAAAATTATACCTATCTACCCTTTAGATTCAGGGAAAAAGATAGTTATTGGGAGGAAAAGATGTAACTGAAACACTTTTTCCTTTTAGAAAGAATCTGATAAGAGAAAAGAAACATGTGGCGTGGTAGATCTGCAAGTAGTGATTAAAATAATGTGTGAAGAATTCAAGAAATCTAAGTGACGTGATCGACACTATCATCAGTCTGTGAATTATAGGAAGTAGGTAGATCCATACATGACTTGTATCCCTCTGATCACAGCATTCCCATGGTCTACCTAACGCTTATTTGTCTGTCTGTGCTCGTAGAATGCAAGCTGTATTTAACATGAAGCATATATTAAGCAAATATTAAGGAAAATATCTTGTGTAAACGCAAAATTTGTGTAAGAATTGTTGAAGTGGCATTACTCTGTTTTTGGTATGTTTTGTCTTAGAACATTCAGAGTTGATGGGGTTAATTGTAAAGTAAATGTTACTTGCTTTGCAGATGACAGTTTTACTCCTTCATGCTTTTTAACATTTATATGAGTTACTCAGAATCTATTCTATACTAATGATATTTTCCAACAGGTTAGGGATTAATAGTGGAGCTGTATAGGTAAGATATCCCAGCTTTATATTCCAGCTCGGTCATTTTTCTGCTGTGTGATCTTAAACAATCCTCTGCAATCTTTAGTTTTCTTCATGTATTAGTCAGCCATTGCAACAATAATGCTGTAGAATCATAACCAATAATCTCAGTGGTTGACAGCAACAAATACTGCTTACTCATTCATTGGTTTGTGTATAGGCTAGGTCTCAGCTGAACTTGGTTGGGTTTGACTCCAGACTGAGAGAGTGCTCATCTCTGTTCCCCAGGACACCTCTTTCTGAAAACAGGAGCTCTTCGGGCAGTGCTCTTCCCAAAGCAAATGAGAGAATTACAAGGTACACAGCCAAACCATGCAAGACATTTGAAGTTTGTATTAATATTCTGTTGGCCAAAACAAGTCACGTGGCCAAGACTGATACCAAAGAGGCAAGGGAATATAATTATCCCATAGAGAGGAAAAGGAGAATTTTTTTTTTTTTTAGGAAATAAACAAAAAAACCCACCATACTTATCTATACATTTGAATTTATTGTACCTCTTATGAGTTTTTATACGGCATAAGTGAAATAAAATATTAAAATACTTAGACTACATTTATATTTTGCAAAATAATGGTAGTTTATATTTTATTAGAGACCCCAAAATGATGGAAACCAAGAGTCTATTTAGAAATGAGTGTATTTACATAGGCAAAGTTATACAAACCAGTTACTACAGAAGTGTGAAAAGTTCTGGGACAATACCATGGGTAAGGATCAGTGTCCTCACAGGGAAGGAAGCCCTTCATTCTCCTAGGACAAATCAGAGAGGACTTCCTAGAAGAGGTGAGTCTTGAAGTATGAGTAGGGTACTGCAAAATAAATAAGGGAGGGGAGAAAGAGTGAGAAAGTAGAATTGCCTATGCAGAAAAAGCACAGAAGAGAAAAATAAATGGAATCTGCAGATATTTTGATTTGGCTGTATTTTAATTCATGTGGTTAGATTTTTATTCTCTAGCTGGGAGAACATTGAATAGTTTCAGCATGAAAATGGCCTTAATTGGCTTTTGA
The DNA here is from genome assembly GCF_002837175.3 of Physeter macrocephalus. Classification (NCBI taxonomy): domain Eukaryota; kingdom Metazoa; phylum Chordata; class Mammalia; order Artiodactyla; family Physeteridae; genus Physeter; species Physeter macrocephalus. The sequence goes on along the minus strand of NC_041234.1, from coordinate 17,563,128 downwards.
AATATATAAAATACATTTCTATGCCTGTGTGGCCCATGCTGAGAGAGTATGATTTAATTATTTTGATGTGATGGAGACATCAAGATTTTTAAAGAGTTTCCCAGGTAATTTTAAAATTCATTCAAGTTAGATGATCAGTGAGCTGAAAGAAGAATGTGATTTAAAGATAAGTGGTATATGGAGTTACAGGGTGAAAGTTTTGAGGTACAGGTGTTCTAACTAATCACAAGGATGACTGAAAAGTAGGTTAGGTAAAGGAAAGTGGATTTGAAGATTATCAGTAATTTAAAGGCTACTTGAGTTTTTAAAATTATTTGTGAACATTGAAATCTAAAATTTTGCGAAGTTCTGAGATTATAAGGATGACTGGAATTCAGGTACCAGTGACTTAGGAAAGTTGAAGGAAGGGACTAGAATGGGTAAAGTAGAACGGCATGTTGACGTAACTCTCAAAGGAAGGTGAAGTGTGGCTTGAGTGGGATCTAAATGTAGCAGAGGGGAATCACCAGAAGGATACCCTTCAGTTATGTCTCTGTATACTGAGGAAGTCAGTAGATGAGAATTACAATTGTCTGCAGAAATGAGTGAGGCATGTTTAAGTTATGTTTCAAAGAGTATCATGCTATAGGCTGAACCTATTGGAGAGGTTACAGGAGAACGAAGATAACAATGACATTTTTGGGAAGGGATTTCTGAGGAAAGAAACCTAGCTCAGATAGGGATGAGGGTAGAATAGAAGAGAGGTGAGTGGTGGAGTCTCTCACTGCATGGAAAAACAGCTAACTTTGCAGTTACATTAGTATTCTATTACTGGGTAAGGAATTACCACAAATTCAGAAGCTTAAAACAACCTTAATTTATTATCTCATAGCTTTTATGGGTCAACAATTCGAGTGTAGTTTAGCTGAACCCTCTGCTCAGGGTTTCACAGATGTGTAATCAAGGGATCAGATGGCACAAGTTCAAATCTGGAACTCAGCATCATCTTAGGAAGTCCATGGCTGTTGGAAGTATTTGGTTCCTTGTAGTTGTAGGACTGAGGTCCCCTTTCTTACAGGTTGGTGGCTGGAGGTCACTGTCAGCTATTAGAGGCCCCTGCAGTTCCTTTCTAAATGGCCATATCACAAAATCACAGCTTTCTTTTCCAAAGCCATTATGATACTCTCTCTCTCGCTTCCCTCTTCTCAAAGAAAGTGTTACACAGTTTAATCAAAGGAATGACTACCCCATCACCCTTGCCATATTCTATTGGTTAGAAGCAAGTCATAGGTTCTTCCTGCCCTGAAGAAGTGGAGATTATACAAGAGTGCGATTCCTCATTTGGGGTCATCTTATTATTCTGCCTACCACAGTAGTGATGAGATTACATTTTCCCAGACTTGGCAATGTCAACAAAACAGGATGTAGGGCAGAGGGTCTATGTTTATTTTGCTTTCAGAGAGGTTGTGTATGCTTCTCTAAAATTTGAAGAGGTGCAGAATGATCGTTTTCTAACTTAGAGATACATAAACATGATGAGTGTGTTCTAGTTGAGGCAAGAAACCTAGAAGGCTTGCTTAAGGATATAAAGTACAGAGAGTACCATAAAAATCATTGTCAGCAAAGGCCTTGGTATTTGGAGACCTGGGGATGAAGTAGCCAGAGACAAACATTTTTCTGGGTAGGATATGTTTAATTTTTTCTACAGTGTTCAGGTGGACAACTCTGAGACAGAACTTTAACTCAAATTACAGTCTACTTGTCTGTGGCCTCCATCACTAAACCATACCCCCACTCCCTCCTGTCTCTGTTGCTCTTCAGAGACCTACTCTGAGTGCTTATTGCCCTTCTGAAAATAGGAATCTCTACCCTAGACCATACACTACTAGAAAAATTTGGGAAAGTTATTGACTAGGACTTAATTAATTGGCCCTCTAGGCCAGTATTATTTAAAAAAAATTTTTTGAGTTAAAATTGACATATATCATATTTTCAGGTATACAACATAATGATTTGATATTTGTATATATTGTGAAATGATCACCACAATAAGTCTAGTTAATATCCATCACCACACTTACATTTTTTTTCTTGTGATGAGAACATCTAGTATCTACTCTCTTAGCAACTTTCAAGTATTCAATACAGCACAGCATTATTAATTATGGTCACCATGCTGTACATTAGATCCCATGGCTTACTTACTCTGTAACTGGGAGTTTGTACCTTTTGACCACCCTTATCCATTTCACCCACCCCTGCCTCTGGCAACCACCAATCTGTACTCCCTATCTGAGTTTTCTGGGGTTTGTTTGCTTATTGATTCCATATATAAGGGAGATAATACAGTATTTGTCTTTCTCTGTCTGACTTACTTCACTTAGGATAATGTCCTCAAGTTCCATCCATGTTGTTGCAAATGACAAGATTTCCTCCTTTTTATGGCTGAGTAATATTTCATTTTATGTATATAACATAGTTTCTTTATCCATTCACTCATCAATGGGCACTTAGGTTGTTTCTATGTCTTAGCTATTGTTAAATAATGCTGTTATAAACATGGGGGTACAGATATGGTTTCAGGTTAGTGTTTTAATTTATTTTTTTTTGGATAAATACCCAGAAGTGGGATTGCTGGATCATGTGGTAGTTGTAGTTTTAATTTTTTGAGGACCTTCCATACTGTTTTCCATTGTGGCTGCACCAATTTAAATTTCTACCAACAGTGCACAAGAGTTCCCTCTACTCCACATCCTCACCAACACTTGTTAGTTTTTGTCTTTTTGATAATAGCAATTCTAACAGATGTGAGGTGATACCTCACTGTGGTTTGGATCTGCACTTCCCTGATTATGATGTTGAGCACCTTTTCATGTACCTGTTGGGCATCTGTATGTCTTCTTTGGAAAAATGACTATTCCGATCCTCTACACATTTTTAATCGATTTGTTTGTTTTTTCACTATTGATGTATGAGTTCTTTATGTATTTTGAATATTAACCCCTTATCAGGTATTATACCCTTATTAAAAAATTTCATATAGTCAGAAAGGGTTTAATACTGCCAACTTTATAATACTCAAACAATACATTTCCATGTGACTTTCAGAGTTTTGAATTTGTTATTCCTCTCTAAATGGGTACAAGCTACAGTTCTATGTCACTGAATTACCATAGAGAGACCCCACACCTGTTTCATTCCAGTCAGAAATATTTTTCCCTACAATTAGAAGTTATGATAAAGATTCATGACCTGTTGGAATACTTCTTTTGTGTGAATTTTATTATAAGGAAAAAATAGGAAATACTGGAAGTCCGTATTGCCATATTTAGATATGTGTATATGTAAGAAGGCACATGTTGTGTACATGAATATAGATGTATGTGTGTGCATTTAGATGTACATATATTTGGTTTTAATCAAAAGGTTTATGTAATGTCTGTCCAGTGGATGTTCATAACAGTTATCTTGGAACAAAGATATATTTAGAAAGAATGCATCAAAGAATATTTTAATAATATGTTCTCCTCTTGAAAAGAAGCCTATAGATGTGAATGAAGAAAATTTAGTGTAATGACTTTATATTGAGTTTATAATCAGTAGAAGAAATGTTTCCTTGAAGGATTTAGTGTTGGCTGCCACAAAAGATTAAAGCAGATTACGTTAAATTGTTAAAAAATAAAATCGGGAAAACCAAGTCACTTTTAATATTTGCAGATTTGTGCCCATGGATAATGGCACGGGTTATTAAACAAATTTGATGTGATCTATCAATTAGAAGTAGGTAAAAACCCTCTGTGAAAAGTTATAGCTAAATAAGCAAACCAGCATGAACTTTAAACTCTTTGCAGCAAGTCTATTTAAAAAACTCAGGGTACTAGTATGTTCGTTTTTGGCCTTTCAGGATTAAAAGGGGTTGTCCCTAATGTACGTTAAGAAAAGTTTGGTAACTTGAAAACGCATCTTTTAGTGTGTTACTTCAGTTGTACACACGTTTTGGTTTTCTTTTCCTTTTTGGAATGGTACTATATATCTTTTTTGTAATAAGGTTAAAATTTATAGATGGCAAAAGAGTTGCAGGACTATGATAGTACAGTTCCTACTTAGTTTCCAGTAGTTGAATATGTATATGAATATATAAAGTGTTTCTATAAATTTTATTTTGCCAAAAACTTAGGATCCAGGACTGGTAAATAGAATGTTAATTAATATGTGAGCATTATTCCTTAGGCCTCTAACCTAATTGATATATTTTTCTTGATTTTAAGCTATTAATTCATTATTTTCATTTATCTTTTAATTATCTATATTCTAAGCTGTCTTAGTGTGTAACAGTTGTTATCCTCTTAGAGTGTTATAAACTTTAAGTAAGTCATATTGCTGTAAGGAATGTGAATGAAAATTTTGAATTTCTTGGGATTTTATTGCCATATCTTACTCATGGTAAGATCATATTTATCATCTGCATTTTCCTCCTCTATTTTTGTCATTATATTTAAATCTTTAGTATGCACATTTATCTCAAAAGAGAAATTGCCTGAGTGTCTAGTACTTGATGAATTCTCTAGCTCATCATCTAACCCTTAATTATTTACTAATTACATTATTATCCAGTTGATTCATGTTCTACATTATCTTAACACAGGAGGATTTTAAGTACTTTAAGGAATGGGCCAGATCCTGTCTTTCTTTTAAAGTGTCCTATCTATACTGACTAGTCTCTGTGCTACCCATTTTGACTTGAGCAATACCATTTGATTCTCACCATCATTATGTATAGATGAGGAAACTGAGTTAGTAGCAGAGATAGTATTAAAATGAAGATTTGTTTGCTGTTGGTTTGTACCTTGGTAGACCAAGTGATGGTGAGTTATTGTCCTACCTACTTGCACCAACTTTCCCAGGTACTGAGGCTTGCCAGGATAGGCTAACACATTACAGTAGGGTTTTGGAAGTAAAATTAGGATAATCCTGTCACTTTTCATACTTAAAGCTTTGCATCCTTAGATAATGACATGGGTAAACAAGCTTGAGGTGCTCAACCAGTGCATAATAGTTAGAAAGAAACATCATTTCCAAAATCATGGCTGAATAGACGAACAAGCCTGAATTATAATATCTTTGAATATAAGTGCACCCAGGTGTGGCTCTGAGATTAGACATCCCAACTAGTTTTTGAGGTAAAGATGCTAAGGCACATCCTGCAATAAATAATTTCTAGGGGTCTAGATGGACAGTAGTAGAACCATTTCCAGAATGGAGAATAAAACGTGTTAGGAAGAGGGAACCAGATAGATCTTTATAAAAGAGTAGAAGGGGAGCATCCTTTCGGACAGGTAAAGCATGATGGTGGGGAATTTAGGAATCTGCTAGTAGTAACTGATATCAGGACATCAAACTCAGTCATGGTATTCAAATCCCTGTTTAAGGAGAAGTTCCAAGGCAAAGCCACAGGTTTATATGAACCAGAGTATCAGGCAAACTTGCAAGACCACAGGGAAATGAGTCAAGTGTTCTATTACAGGAGTCAAAATTCAAGGCAAAGACGTGATTTCCTGTACCTCTTCTGCCCATCCCCCCCACCATATACTGGATCAGATTTGATTTTCTCACATATTATGTCTATGACATGATTTTGGTGTATGCCATGTTGTGATAAGACGTGTTAATATTTACAAAGGTTCTCAGAGAAGTCATTATTTTCCCTTACTTTTTAGTTAAAGAAATAGGCACTCAGATATTAAATAATCCAAGGTCTCAAAGCTAGTCAGTTTCAAAAGATTATAACTTAGATTTTTCTGTTTCTCTAACACTACAGCCATTCTACTTTTTTAAACATTTTATGTCTGACACTACTTAACGTGAGGAGTGTTTCCACAAGTCATTTATAAACAAATCTACATTGTGTGTAGGTGATGTATCTCTCATTCCTTTTATGTTGAGAAACCTTCCTCTAGTTTCCAAGGACATTTTATGGCTTTATCCCCGTATTCCTGTGAAGGACCTTATGTGAGGCCACATGTCTCTTACTGTGTGAAATTAAAATGGGCATACATGCTCTTCTCTTACAGGCTTTCATTGACATTGAGATGAATATTAGGAGTAATATGTGTTTTATTGGGAGTTTTCTATTCAGGATCGCACAAAGTAACTTTGGACACGGATGATTTACTTATTAACATAAATTACTTTGACTTCATACAATTAAGATGCACTGCTGTCTATGTGGAAAGTGATTCTTAAAGACGTATTCTTTCAGTTTGCAGACAACATATTCTTTTTGATTCTGGCTCTAAAACTTTCTAAAGAATACATTACAGTACTTTATTTTTAGGGCCTATGCTTAGAGAATATTAATAAACGTTTGCCCTCTTATAGTTTAAATGTTTTTTAATGCCTTATTTAAAAACAAGAAATATGTCTAAAATTATCACTATATAATGAATTATAATAATGATTCAGACAGTACTTTTCAAGCTGTGTGAGCAGCAATATAATCTCCTATAGTTCAGTTCAAAATAAAGTATGCACCTAATGACATATATGCATATACGGATACAGTGAATTGGGGTGTAGGATTTGGTACCCAACATCAAAAGCTGCAGTGATTGGCAACCTAGTAATTTTCTGTGCACTGTAAGGGTGAATTTTAGGTAAATGGGTGATGGATCTGTGTGGTTTTCAATTAAAGTGATGTCTTCCACTTGTAAGTTAAAATGGTATACGTTTTCATAAGGGCGTATGGTAACTTAAACAGCTGGGTTTTTCTATTAAGGGGTGGGGGCAATATTTACCCTACTCAGGAAGTACCAGCAAAGTTTCGATTGAGCGGTAATTTCAGAAAACTGTGTGGAGTTGCCTACCCTCTCTTTCCTCCATCACTTCTGCCTGGCTCCAAGCCCATGACTGGGAAGTAGAGGATGTATTATTTATAAAAGGGTGGCTAGGGCTTCCCTGGTGGCACAGTGGTTGGGAGTCCGCCTGCCGATGCAGGGGACGTGGGTTCGTGCCCCGGTCCGGGAGGATCCCACATGCCGCAGAGCGGCTGGGCCCGTGAGCCATGGCCGCTGAGCCTGCGCGTCCGGAGCCTGTGCTCCGCAGCGGGAGAGGCCACGGCAGTGAGAGGCCCGCGTACCGCAAAAAAAAAAAAAAAAAAAAAAAAAAAAAAGGGTGGCTAATCCCCAAAGTTTAAAAAGTACTGTGAAGTAAGACAAAGAAAGGCAAATATCATATGATATTGCTTATATGTGGAATCTAAAAAAAAAACAAGGGTACAAATGAACAATACAAAATAGAAATAACTTACGGTTACCAAGGGGGAAAGCAGGGGGGATAAACTGGGGGATTAGGATTGACCTATACACACTACTATATATAAAATAGATAACTAATAAGAACCTACTATATAGCACAGGGAACTCTACTCAATACTCCGTAGTGACCTATATGGGAATAGAATCTAAGAAAGAGTGGATATATATATATGTATATGTAAAACTTATTCACTTTGCTGTACCGCAGAAACTAACACAACATTGTAAATCAACTCTACTCCTATAAAAATTAATTAAAAAAAATCTACTGACCTATAGGACCCTTTAAGCTTAATCTACTTACCAGTAATGAAAATGTACAATGCAAAATATATTAAGCTATGTATGTAGTGCTTTATTTTTATTTTTATTTTTTTTAACAGTACGCGGGCCTCTCACTGTTGTGGCCTCTCCCGTTGCGGAGCACAGGCTCCGGACGCACAGGCTCAGCGGCCATGGCCCACGGGCCCAGCCGCTCCGCGGCATGTGGGATCTTCCCACACCGGGGCACGAACCCGTATCCCCTGCATCGGCAGGCGGACTCTCAACCACTGCGCCACCAGGGAAGCCCATGTAGTGCTTTATTAAAATGCTTAAATATGCTTAAATTAACAAATGATATACTTTAACATTTTCTTAGTAATTCCCATAAAAGTTCATGATGTTAGAAAAGTAGTTGAGGCCACAGTGAGCCCAAAATTGAAAACTAAGTACACTGGAGTTTTTCCTTTAGATAGTGCAGTATATGTACATGGTAAATGGAAGGTTGTTTACCATTTTATTTTTCGTTTCTTTCTTAAGATTAGGGAGTACTGAGGCCAGAGAGTTTAGTTCATTCAGACGGAAAAGCTTACACATGTGGAATGGGTTTGTTATTAACATACAGTTCATAAAGATAATGAATTGTGTAAGCAGTATATCAAAAATCAAGTCTGACAGTTATTTTGGGCTGCTTCTAATTGTGAGAAGGAAGCCTAAAACGTGGAGCATAAAGCCAAAACACTGGAATTTTACCGATATATTTAGATTCTCTTGGTATAATGGGACAAAAGTATTTTTTAAAAGATACTTCCCACATATCCGTTTAGCTCATATTTCAGTTTAGAACAAAATGTTGAGAATAGCAAAACCTAAGCGGGGCACCAGACCAACAGTGAAGTGATTAAGAAGGGGCTGTGTGCTTCTTTTAGTCTTCTCAGGTTTCTCTGTTTTGATTGTTTTTCTGTACTCAGCACTCGGTTGCAGTCTAATGAAGAATTCCTACACACTCCTGTATTACTCTTTTCTGTAGGTTATGATGTGTAATAAGTAACTCCAAATCTCATCCTGTAACAATATATATTTATTCCTCTCTTGTTACATGCTTGTTGCTCAACTTATTTCAGACTGTGGGCTGGGATCAAGTTGGCTTCGCATGTGGTTTCATTCCAGGCTCTAGACTGAAGGGTGAGCTGCAGTTTGGAATTTTCTCATTTCATGTAGAGGACCGAGGGGAAGAAGAAGACAGGTGGAAGTTTGTAATGCCTCTAAACATTTCTGTTTTGGATGTTTCAGACATTGTGTTCGCTTATGATCCATTGGCCAAAATAAGTCATGTTGGCTAAAAAAAAAAAAAGCCAATTTTAACTCTACCTACATGGAAGGAGAAGGTGAATAATTAACAAAAATAATGATCTATACCATATCCTTTGTGGTTTCCAGAGCTGGTTGGTTTCTGTTTACTATGATGGTTCTTAAAATTTGCCATGCATTGATTTCTACCTTGACCTATCCTCATTTGAGTGGTAATAATCATAATAAATTAAGTATGCAAAAATGATCAATAAGAAAAAAAGTAAACATTGATAATAAAATCATTTCACTTACATGGACCTAAACCTCACATATCATCTCTTTTCCAGGTGTGCAGAACCAGGAGGTAAACAAATAGATAGCCTGGGCTGCCCAAAATATATGCCACCAAGCTTATTTCCTACACATAGTGGATTTTATTCATAAGAAAACACCTACACAGCCTCTGCTGAGAACCTGTCTATCCTTACTTTACATATATTTTAGTGATTTATTTCCTCAGCCTAAATCTTACTATAAGTACATTGGAAACCATGACAGTGATGCCGATATGAATTGACAGCTGACAGTCTGAAATGAGGGAGAAGAGTTGTGATAGCTTACATTATTGGTCCTAATGTTTCACCCTTTCTTACTTCATACCATTTTCATGTAACTTTATTGTTCCTCCCTGAAGCAGATTATACATCCTTGCCCCTTTGTCTTTGCACTTGGCCATGTGACTTGTATTAGAAATAGAAAGAAGCAATTTTTTTTTTTTTTTTTTTTTTTTTTTGCGGTACGCGGGCCTCTCACTGTTGTGGCCTCTCCCGTTGGGGGGCACAGGCTCCGGGCGCGCCGGCTCAGCAGCCATGGCTCACAGGCTCAGCCGCTGTTGTGGCCTCTCCCGTTGCGGAGCACAGGCTCCGGACGCGCAGGCTCAGCGTCCATGGCTCACGGGCCCAGCCGCTCTGCGGCATGTGGGATCCTCCCGGACCTGGGCACAAACCCGTGTGCCCTGCATCGGCAGGCGGACTCTCAACCACTGCGCCACCAGGGAAGCCCAGAATGAAGCAATTTTGAAAGTGTGTCAGTTCCACTCCTAGGCTTTAATATACCTTATGTGTTACTGTTTGCTCCCTCGTGTTTCTTCCATCAATGTGAAAAGAATTTGCCTCTTTTAACCCATTAGTCTAAGGAGGATTAAAGACACATGGAGCACAGCTGACTTTTCTTATCGGCCAAGATCAGCCCACTCAGCTCACCCACGTATGGTGATTATTTTATGCCACTAAGTATTGGGGTATACTTCTATTTTTACATTTTTAGCAATAATTAATAATCTTAAGAATGTGACAATTGTAAAAAACATACTCTTCTAGACTAGAATTCCCCAGTTTTTACAAAAGGATAATAGCTATTTGATAAAAAGCGGTATCTGAGAGCGAATGTTAGAGAAGTTATAGGTTAAATAAAATTACAGATTATTGACTATTGAGAGACTTTAATAGGCTATGTTAATGTCCAAGACCTGGACAGTTACCTGCATTTTTCAAGTTGATTTGGCAATAGAAAACTAACATACAGAAATGACTAGTAACACCTCTCTAAACACAATTTAAGAAATAAGGGTTATTCTTAGGTCATTTAGCAAAGTAATCAATAATCTCATTGCCCTTGAAACCTTCATTGTTGGATTCCTGCACAGCAGGCACTATTCATGCTGGAAATAATGCTGTGTCATTGAGAAAAATTCAGAAAACTCAACAAGCCTCAAATTTTATAGTAACATGACTTTTTATATACACTTTTTTCATCATCCCATTAGTGACAAACCCATGGATCCAGGTGAAAACAGGACATGATTAGATGTGTTTCACACAAAACTGGCGATGAAATGGAAACTGTAGAATATTTGCTAAGATATATGCTGTTGCTATCACTGAATACCTACTGTTGTCTACAACCATGAGCTGTTGCAGCTACATGTGTCAGGCTGTTTTTACACACTTCCCAGGAGCTACAGCATCTTGGTTTGGATAAAAACTGATGTAATTAATAAAGTCTAAAAGTATGCCAGAATAATTTTACATAAAACTATTTAGCAACTCATATTTTCCAATAAATCATAGAATTTTCACCAATGATATCAATAGGTTTAGTGTTTGGAATCAGATTATTGGGGAAAGTAATTAGTAATCACTTTATTCTAAGACAAAGTTCTTTATTGCCATTTCTTTAAGTACCTAAAATACATTTTGAGCAAATGCTTAAGGGCTAATAATGAATTGCTTCCATTTCTATCTTTTTAACTATTGCGAAGGTAAGAATACCAAGATTATCTTACATATTACAATAAGAAAAATTAATTTTATAACAGTGGGAATGCATAAATATCATATGTGGACAACTGAAATTTCTTCTATGTTAGAAACTTTGATTTACGCAAAAGTGCTAAGTGATTAGTATATTAAAATCAGATTTTATTCCAATTTGAAAAGGTAAATACCATATATATCTATCCTTTGAGTCATTAGAGCTCATGTCATAGCCATATAGCTTCAATCGTTTTTACCTCCTTGTGCTAATACTGAAAACAATTTTCTAATCATTACTTAAAATCAGTGTTTTATATATTTAGTACCAAATGACATATTTTAAAAATTCTCAACATTACATGAATTACCAGCTTGATTTTAAAATATTGTAGAATTACCTTTCTCTTTGCTTACTTTGGTTAAACTTTGTTGTATTGGTAATTAATATAGTTATCTCCATTCACGTGAGTTTACTCAGATGATGGAAGATGTGGCCAGCCTATGGTATCCATGGATACCAGACAGATGAGGGATTCTAAGCTGAGTAACTTTAGAATTGAAAGTCAACATATCTTATCCAAACCATCATCACTGAAGTGTCTGTATACACATACCAATGTTAACTTAGCAGATGTAGCCTAAAGTGGAGGCGATAAAGTTCAAAAACTAATTTAACTGAATAAAATGCTTTCTAAGAAGTTGTGTTGTCTCACTTCTGGACAAGTTGTCTCACTTCTGGACAAGTAATTTCATAACAACCTGGAGAAAGGAAATTAGATTTGTCATTATACATATATTTGACAGGATTGCATTGACAATCTGTCTTGTAAAGTGCAATCTTGAAATAAAAATTTAGAGTTCTAAAAACTGCAAGATGATGTAAAGAAATTTTCTACTTAAAGAGACAGGTATATACAACTTAATCCTCACAATAACATATGAGATAGCCTAGGCCTCCAATGATTATAAAATACCATTGCTGTATTTGCTTTCCTTTCCTTGCATGCTTTGGTAAATAAACAAATTTCCAAACCAAAAAAAAAATCCTAATTATTACTTAAACCATAATACTCTGTGTGTATATACACATATATATTTGTATGTAAATCTCTATTATAACACTTAGATAAATATCTCCTAGAAATACAGTGCTTGTCTGAGTCTTGAAGCAGTAAGCATTTGACTTAGTGAAATGTCCTCACTCCTTGCACTTTTGAACCTAATTTTCAGAACTCTGTATGTGGTATTTGGGGCAAAAACAAGTATCTAGGGAAGGCATTTGCATTTTCTCACACACAGCAATCAAGTAAGAATGAGGCTGAAAATTAATGAAAGGCAGGTATAGGCTGAAGGTAAGTTGGGAATATTTAAATTAAAATACATAATAGCCTATACATAAGGCACCTTAAGATTTCTCACACTGGCTTAATCACCTCTGAGAATTATTATGGTATTTTGTCCCATTTGTCTACATTTTTTCCCCATTTAGCTGCAATTTGTAATGACAAATGCAAGTTAGTTTTTCTCCTATTATGGAGGCTAAAATATTGCTTCATGGGATCATTATGCATAGTAGCCCAGCCCTGGAAACAGGCAAAACATCTATTAGCAGTAGAATAGATATGTAAATAGTGCTATATCCACAGAGTGGAATACTGTACAACAGTGAAAGTAAATGGACTACAACTATATGTACTGACATGGATGAACTTTACAAACATCACAGACAAAAATAATCTAGCCATAGCAAAGTATAGCCTGTGTGATTCAATTTACATAAATTTTAAACAAGACAACTATGATTTTTCATTATGATAAAATATATATAACAAAATTTATCAACTTAATTATTTTTAAGTGTACACTTTTGTGGCATTAAGTTGTGCAACAATCACTACTATCCATTTTTAGAACTTTTTATCATCCAAAACAGAAGCTTGGTACCCATTGAACAATAAATCCCCATAACCCCATAACCCGTCCACTCAGCCCCTAGTAACTTCTACTTTGTCTATATGAATTTACCTATTCTAGGTGACTCATATAAGTGGAACCATATAATATATGATGTTTTATGTCTGGCTTATTTCACTTCGCATGATGTTTTCAGGATTTATCCATGTTGTAGAACGTATCAGAACTTCATTCTTTTTTTATTGAAGTATACTTGATTTACAATGTCGTGTTAGTTTCAGGTGTACATGACAGTGATTCAGTTATATGTGTTTGTGTATATATATATGTGATTCAGTCAAATGTGTATATGTGTGTATATATATATTTTTTCAGATTCTTTTCCCTTGTAGGTTATTATAAATTATTGAGTATAGTTTCCTGTGCTATATAGTAGGCCCTTGTTGGTTACCTTTTTTATATATAGTAGTGTGTATATGTTAATCCCAATCTCCTAATTTGTCCTTTCCCCTTTGGTAACTGTAAGTTCAGTTTCTTCATTTCTTCATTTTATGGCTGAATAATATTTCATTGTGTGTAAATATATGTACATATGATCATTTTATGTACAAAATTGCAAACTGATAGTGTAAGCCCTCCAACTTGGTTTCTGTGGAGGAATGAGAGCCTGGAGTTTACTAGTCCACCATTCTGCTGTCAGTCTCCAAGGCGAACATAGTTTTAAATATCAGCCTTCTGGCTACCATTGCAGAGGAGGATGGTTGTTGATTTTGACATGCCATATACCACTAGGACTTCTCTTGTGCTGGTAACTGGCTGCTTTTCTTGCCCTAAGCAATGTTTACAAAGGTGACGTTTATGAAGGTGATCTATCACCGTATTAAATCATAGAGTTGTACACATTTGTGCAATTTTTTAATTTACTTCAATAAAACGTAAAAAAAAATTTACCTACACAGCAATAAAAAGGAACAAACTGATGCTTACAGTAACATAGATAAATCTCAAAAGCATTATGTTAGTGAAAGGATCTAGATATAAAAAACTTCTATACTGTATGATTAAATTTCTGTAACATTCTGGAGAAGACAAACATAAAGGAACAGAAACCAGATTGGTGGTTTCTAAGAGCTAGAAGTAGGGCTGAATAATTAGCACAGAGGGATACAAGAGAACATTTTGGGGTGATGGAAAGAGTCTATATTTTGAATTATGTAGAGATTATGGGACTGAATATATTTTGTTGAAACTCAAAGAACTGTACACCTAAAAAGCATGAATTTTGTTGTAAGATACACTCTAATAAGCATTGTGTTGAGAACAAAAATGTAAGTAACCTAGCCAACGTTCCCTTTCCATCAGGACAATTAGGAGACAGTATGAAGAGAATAATGATGTTAGATGCATGACTTTCAAGTAAGATTCTATTAACTAGTGATATGTTTCCCTTTTCAAAATGCTGTACAGGATACTTAACACCTCCATTGTGCTCAGAGATGGACCAATGTGACAGAAATCCTGGTAAATTATTGTGCATTTCAGATAGTGTGTATACTATCTTCTCTACATGCTGGAGTTAACTATTAATAGGTAATCTCTAGAAATCTGAATTCTTATTTAAGCAGACTTATTTACTGTATCAGTTACTGTTTGCTCTGTAAAGAACCACCCTGACATTTAGTGGTTTAGAATAAATGGCAAGCACTTACTGCTTCTTGATGTTATGTTAGTTGGCTGTGTGATTATTTACCTGTGGCCTGTCTCAGTTGGGGCTGAATGATCTAGGATAGCTTGACTCTGGTGTCATCTGGGATAATGGTCTTATCCCCCAGCGCTGTGGCCTGGACTCATTCACATGGTGGTCTGAGTTCCCAGCAGTGACTTAGGGCAATTCTAAATGTGGAAGAACTCTTCAAAGCATCTGGGTGTGTCACGTATGTTATTCTCTTGTTGACCAAAGCAAATCACATGGTGTAGCCCAGAACCAAAGGGTGGAGAAATTCCATCGCTTGATTGGAAGAGTGGCAAACTCGCATTGCTAAAAGATGTACCTTAAGTGATGGGAGGAATTATAAATGGTATTTTTTTGCAGTTTTATTGGTGTATAATTTATATACCATGAAGTTAATGTCTTTTGAATGTGTAGTTCAATGAATTATTATAACTATAAAGACATGATTCAACTACCACAATGATTTAAAAAATTTCATCACCCTCCAAATTTCCAGTCAGTCTCCACTTCGAGCCACAGCTAATAGCTGATCATCTTTCTGTCACTACTGATTTGCTGTTTTTAGAATATAATTTAAAGGAAATCATATAGTATGTCATCTTCTTTATCTGGTTTCTTTCATTTAACATGTTTTTGAGATTTATTCCATAATTGCTATTCCATTATATTGATACACTTTTATCCATTTATAAGTTGAGAGACATTTGGGATATTTCATATTTTGGGCTATTATAAAAATACTTCTATAAATACTAGCATGTAGGATTTTTTGGTGGACATATGTATTTCCTTACCTTGATACATACTTTAAAGCTGAATTTCTGGATCTTATTTTAACTATGTTTAATATTATTTCCATAAGGTCAGTACTACTGTCTGATCTCATTCCTGATTTTAGCATCTTGGATCTATTTTTTTGTTCAGGATAGCTAAAGTTTTATTAATTTTGTTGTTCTTTTCAAAGAACCAACCATTGGTTTTGTTAATCATCTCTATTATCTTTTAATCTGTTTTATTCATATATTCTCTAATCATTACTATCTCCTTCTTGTTGCTTTGGGTTTAGTTCTTCTAGTTTCTTAAGGTGGAAAGTTCAGTGTTGATTTGGAATCTTTCTTTTAAATATAAGCACTTATAGCTATGATTTTCCCCTTGAGCACTGCTTTAGCTACATGCTAAAAGTTGTGATATGATCTGTTTTGGATTTCATTGTCCTCAAAGTATTTTCTAATGTCCTTTGTGATTCCTTTTTTGGCCCATTAATATTTAGGATTGGGTTGTTTGAATTTCTTCATATATTTCCTTTTGGTATTGATTTCTAATTTCCTTCCATTGTGATCATAGAACATACTTTATATGATTTCATTTTAAAAAAAATTTTTGACGCTTGTTTTACAACCTAACATATGGTCTGTTTTAGAGAATGTTCCAGGTGCACTTAAGAAGTATGTATATTCTCACTTAGAGTTGAGTGATCTATGGCTGTCTATTATGAGTTGTTGCTATACAGTGTTCAAGTCTTCTGTTTCTGTGATGATCGTCTGTCTAGCTGTTCTATACATTGTTTAACGCGGAGTATTTAAGTGTTCAACAACTTTAGTTGAGCTGTCTATTTCTCTTTTCAATTCCATCACTTTTTGCTTCATATATTCAGGGCTCTATTGTTAGGTGCATAAGGTTTATTATATCTTCTTGATAAATTATTACTCTTCATTACTCACCCACTGGCTCTAGTAAAAATTTCTGCCTTAAGGTCTCTTCTTTCTGATATTTGTATAGCCATTACAGTTCTCTGATTTACTAAATATTACTCAGCATAGAATATGATTTTCTATATATTTACTTTAAAACTGTATATGTGTATCTAAAGTGAGTCTTTTGTAGACAGCATTTGGTTTCATCATTTTTAAATCAGTTTTGCCTATTTTAAGGTTGCTTTTAGTTAATTTTATCCATATATATTTAATGAAATTACATTTCATTAAAGGAGGATTTGTCAAATATGTCAGTGTCAAATAGTATTTGTGCTGTTTGTTTTCTATGTCTTGTATCTTTTTGTACCTCATTCCCACCATTATTTCCTTCTTTTGTTATAGATACAATGTAGTGTACCACTTTGATTCCCTTCGTGTTTCTTTTACTATGTAATTTTTAAACTGATTTCCTTAGCAGTTGCCCAGGTGATGCCAATCATCTTATTAGTAATAATCTAGTTTGCATTAATACCAGCTCATTTTCAATAGCATAGCAAACTTTACTCTGGTGTAACTCTGTCCCCCCACCTTACATTGTTCTTGGCAGAAATTACATTTTTATACATTGTAAACATTTTATACATTGTATGCATTGCTTTACACATTGTTGATGTGTTTATACTTATTTTATATACTGTATTTTAAATAATGTAAGAGTAAAAGAGGAGTTACAATCAAAAGTACATTAATACTGACTTTTGCATTCTCATACGTGGTCACCGTCATTGATGTTCTTTCTTCATGTTGATTCAAGTTACTGCCCATTGTCCTTTCATTTCAGCCTTTCATTTCATTTCAGATGCATTTCCTTTAGCATTTCGTGCAGGGTAGCACTGCTAGCAATAAACTCTGTTTTTGTTTATTTTTGGATGTCTTAATTCTCCTTTTTTTCCCTTTTTTCTATTGAATAAATCTGACTTGGAACATTGTGTAAGTTTAATATGTTACTTTGATGTATTTATATATTATTGCCAATGTGGTAATATTTATCACATAACAATTATAGGACAGTATTGTCTATATTCATTGTATTGTGCATTAGATCTGTATCGCTTCTTTACTACCTGTTATAAGTTTCTGTTCTTAAACGCCATCACTCTTACCCATCTCATTCCCTGGCAACCACCATTTTACTCTGTTTTTTGTTTGTTTGTTTAACAGGTTTAACCTTTTTAGATTCCACATGTTAGTGGTATCATACAGTACTTGTCTTTTCTGTCTGACTTCTCTCTCTTGGCATAATGTGCTTAAGGCTCATCCATGTTGCCACAAATGAGACAATATCCTTCTTTCTGGTGGCTGAATAATATTCCATTGTGTACATGTACATCTTTTTTATCCATTCATTCCATTGATGGGCACTTGGGTTATTTCCCTATCTTGGCTATCTCCTTCATTTTCAAAATAAAGTTTTTATGGATATAAAATTCTTGAGGGACAGGATTTTTCTTTCAGCACTTGGAATATGTCATCCTATTGCCTTTGAAATTTCATGGTTTCTGATGGAAATAGACTATTAATTTTATTGTGGATCCCTAGTACATGATGAGTCACTTCCCTCTTGCTGCTTTTATGACTCTCTTTTCTTGACTTTTCAGAGTTGTTTTCTAATGTATTTCAGTGTGAATGTCGCTGAGCATAGTCACTTTGGGTTTTGTCAAGCTTCTTGGATGTGTTCATTAATGATTTTCTTCTAACGTGGGAGATTACTGCCATTATTTCTTCACGTATTCTTTCTGACTCTTTATCTCTCTCCCCTCTTCTTCTGAGACCCCCATTATGTGTATGTTGTTATATTTGGTGGTGCCTCACAGGTTTCTTAGGCTCTGTTCATTTTCGTTCATTCTTTTCTTTCTGTGGTTCAAACTGGATCATTTCAAATGATCTTTCTTTACATTCACTGGTGCTTTCTTCTGCTTACTAAAATCAGATTTTGAGCTCCTCTAGTGAACTTTTTAATTCAATTACTATATTTTTTAACTCCAAAATGTGATTCCCTTTTTATAATTTCTATTTCTTTATTATTTTCTCAGTTTGCTGAGATGACATTCTCATGCTTCCTTTGTTTCTTTAGTTTCCTTTAGCTCACTGAACATATTTAAGATAGCTGTTCAAAGTTTTTGTCTATAAAGTGCAGCATTTGGACTTCCTCATTCACAGCTTATGTTGATTTATTTCTTTTCCTGTGTTTTATGGCTATACTACTTGTTCTTTGAATGCCTCATAATTTTTATTAAAAACAGGACCTTTTATTATAATGTAGCAACTTTGCAAATCAAGTTCTCTATTCTCCCTAGGATTTGTTGTTGTTGCTGCTTATTTTCATTGCTGTTTTTAGTGACTATTTGAAACAATTCTGTAAGGTCTATATTCTTTATCATTTGTGGCCCCAGAGGTCTCTGTTTTCTTAGCTTAGTGATCAGGTCATGTTTTGACAGAGATTTCCTTCAACATCAGATCCACTTGCAGAGGGTCTGTGTGTGTGTGTTGGAGCATGCTTTCAACAGTTAGCCCAGGCAGTTTGCAATCCTGCTTTAGCCTTAATTTCTGGCTTCTGTAGATCTTCAAGGTCAGCAGTAGGTTAGAGCTATGGCCTTCTCAGGTCCTTCATGAGTGCACACGCACATCTGAGCATGTACATGGACTTCTAGATTCCCAGGAATTGACTGGAGTTTTTCAAGTCCTTATAGAATTGTTGTCCCCCAGCCCTTCCCACCCAGATTTTTGTTTCATCTTTTGTTTGCTCCAACTTTATCTTAGGTTGATGCTGGGACATTAGACTGTAAATATTTTTGACCAATGACTCTTGGGATATGTAACATTAATACTAGGCTAGTTCAGAGTTAATAAAAATAAAGACAAGACAAGACAAGCCTTTTGAGCTGGTCTTCTAAAGAGCTACCAGACAGGTCACAATAGACCATTAGGTCCAGATATTTGCAAATGAGGTCTGTTTTCTGCTGTCTTTGGTGCCAGGTTGTGCACCAAGTCTACTGCCAAGCTGGGAAGTGCGTGATGGAACCTAGAGTAAGTTAAAACACCACAAAATTTGTTGTTCTTAGCAAAAATCAGTCCCCGTGTTTGGAATAAGCATTCCCCTGGTTACTGAAGT
This sequence comes from Physeter macrocephalus, assembly GCF_002837175.3. Taxonomy (NCBI): domain Eukaryota; kingdom Metazoa; phylum Chordata; class Mammalia; order Artiodactyla; family Physeteridae; genus Physeter; species Physeter macrocephalus. The sequence continues at coordinate 17,543,455 of NC_041234.1, read as the reverse complement.
AGTATAGTTAATTTCCAGAGTTGGAAAAAGCTGAGTCTGACCGTTAATGTGTAGGGTTTTTTTTTCTTTCTTTTATGGGGAAGCGGGAGGTAGGCTTTTTGTTTCCTTCCTCTGTGATTTTCGCTAATGCTCCCTTTCAATTTTAGTGATGATGTCTTTTGACAAGCAAAAGTATCTAATTTTGACCAAGTCCAGTCTGTCATTTTTTAATTGTCTGAGTTTTCATTGTCTTATATCTAAGGAATCTTTGCTAAGCTGTTGGTCATACAAATTTTCTCATATTTTTATTTTTTTTAAATTTATGGTTTGTGATTCTTTTGAACTAAGTTTTGCTTTTGGTCTGAGGAAAGAGTCAACGTTAATTTTTTCCCACATGGATATCTAGTTATTCCAGTACAAATTACTGAAAAGATTTTTCTTTCTCCATTGAGTTAACTTGGTACATCTTTTGAAAATCAGTTGACTATACGTGTGTGGATCTGTTTCTCGACTTGTTATTTTCTCTTGACCTATATCTTTATTTTTTGCTAATGCTATTTTGCGTTGATCACAGTCACTTTATAATAAATCTTAAAAACCAGATAGCATACACCCTCCTAATTTATTCTTTTTCAAAATTCCTTCAGCTACTCTATGTCTGTTGCCTTTCTATATAAATTTTACAATGAGCTTGCCCATTTTTACCAAAAAAAAAAAATGCCTGCTAGGATTTTGATTGGAAATGCACTGAATGTTTTGATCAACTTGGGAAGAATGGTCATCTTTACTTTATTGTCTTGCGATCCTTGAATATGATAGAGGCTGTTTGAGTAGAACTGACATATATACACTACCAAATGTAAAACAGATAGCTAGTGAGAAGCAGCTGCATAGCACAGGGAGATCAGCTCTGTGCTTTGTTACCACCTAGAGGGGTGGGATAGAGAGGGTGGGAGGGAGATGCAAGAGGGAGGGGATATGGGGATGTACGTATACATATAGCTCATTCACTTTGTTGTCCAGCAGAAACTAACATAACATTGTAAAGCAATTATACTCCAGTAAAGATGTAAAAAATAAATAAATAAAATAGACCACACTTTTCTATACTACAGAGATGAATAATCTAGAAAATCCCTGAAATCTATATGCATTAAATGCTCAGTGTTCTCAAGTGGCATATCACCCATAATCACTATCAAATGTAAGAGTTTCCAGGGAGTCAAAGGACCAAATATTAAGGAAAATGCTGAACCCTTGCCTTTGACAAGTTTTCGGTTTATTTTCTCTCCATACGTTGATTACTCCTCTTCTCCACATAGTAACCTCCTACTCATCCTTTATGTTACAGCTCTCTGTTTTCCTCCTGTATGGAGCTCTTTCATGTCAGGTTCCTAAGTCAGTATCCTTACGCCAGGATCTTAATCTCTGTGCCTAATATATTTTTTTTTTTTTTTTACCTCTGGGAACCCTAAAATTTATGCTCTTCACACATGTAGCAAGCCAAAAAAAAAAATAGGGGATTAATACTCTGAGCAACCTCAACCAATGGTTCTTGGGAGTTTCCTAACAATTCCCGTGCAAACATTGAGAGGTAAACTTTACACCTTTTTCAGAGTTTCACACAGGATTAAGTTCCGTTCAACTACTGTGACATTTTGCTTATTATCACATCCTTCCTTAGCTTCCTTCTCTTTTCTGTATCCATTTGCCAGCTGGCATTGCCTATACTTTCCAAATAAACTTCATACACTCAGATTCTTGTTGCAGGTCTTCTCAAACTAATATAGCACTTACTACTCATCTCCTGTCATTCCCATGTTCTTTTGAGTTAGCATAAATGAAAAAGTGTGTTTTGTGTAGACATGCATTCATCATATGAGCATTAAGTCTCTTGTTTCCTACTTGCTTATTTCCTCTTCTAAGCCCAAGTAACCATTTGTATATAATGGGCACATTATTTTAAAAAGTCTTGTCACTTAATCTTATGCACCTGAAACATTTTTCTGTTCATCTATTTTTTTTAAGAGCCATATTGCTTTATGGAGAGAAAAGTTTATGCTTACAAAAATCCAGATGCAAAAGAAGCAAGCATGTTTAAAAGAACACACAGAATCTAGGAAGAAGGGTAGAAAACAGAAAGAGGATATTGACCCTGGAGATTAATTTCAACCTGAATGTAGACTTCTAGGAATTTAGAAATGTGGTTTCAGTTATCTGGATCATACCAGTCCCTGAACTGGAGTTTTGATGTTGCTTTAGTACAAATGGGTAGCAGCTGGATAAAATGCTATAGTTATCAGGCATCATCCAGTTAGATGCTTCCTCTCGGGGAGAAGTATTTAGTACTCTTAACACACTTCTGTGAGATGCACGCCTGTGTGTGTCTACAGTTTGCAAGAAACTGAACAATTATAAATAAATACAAAGTTAAGGCAGAATAATGATGCCATTTAAAGTCTTCTATTTTTTTCTTTCACTGAGAACAAGGAGAATATGAACATTTCTTTTACAAGGTTTACATAGTACAATTCACTTTATTTGAATGAAATTATGCCAGACATACAAGAGATAAAATATTGAGAGATTTGATGAGAGAAGATTGGTGAAATAAGCCCTGAAATGAGGGGGGGGGGTCATTTTCTAGGATTCAGCTGTTTAATTCTGAGAAAGTCAGTGAGTATTGGGCAAGTCTGTCAATACAGGCCTGGGCTGAAATCTATACTCAGCTAATCTGTCCTGTACTTCACTTTTCTTTAATTGGACCCTGATTTTAGAGCTATTAAAATAAATGGGATAGATGTCTTTTGTGTCACATGTAGATATGATATACAACTATTTTGGGTTCTTATATTTATTAACTGAGTAGGCATATGGAAATTTTAAAAATGCATAGAGACGCATTTAATTTTTATAATACTTAAGAGCTAAATTAAATATTGCTTGCTCAAGCAGTAGAGTTGATATTCCTATAAATGGTTTTCTATTAAATGCAATTTCAAATAAAAATTCAACTTTATGATTGACCATTTCTATTCAGTCCCAGTACAATCCTCTGTCCCCACCACACACACATACATGTAGGAGCATATAAAATACTTTAGATACTGTGTCCTGATGTGTGTTCTGTGTTGGAACATAGAGAAGTTGATCTATGTTCAAATATGTTTGGGAACATTGTGTTTAAATTTTGTTTAAAATTGTCCTGTATAATTTTCTGCTCTTCTAGTAGGCTACATCAGGTGATGGCGAGCTGTGGCCAGGATGGGTCAAATCCAGCCACCTCTGTGTTTATAAATAAAGGTTTATTGGAACATAGCAATGCCTATTCATTTATGTATTGTCTGTGGCTGCTTTCATGTTATAGTGACAGAGCTGAATAATGGTGACGCAGACCATATAGCCTGCAAAGCTAAAAATGTTTCCTATCTGGCCTTTACATAAAAAAAGTATCTGACTTCTGGGCTAAGAGAGACCTAATATACAATGTTACTCCCATAATTATTTGAGCACAGAAGTCACTTCCCACACATCTTATAGCTTTAGTGTCTTATGGAGTACCACACTGAATACAATATTTTAGTGTTTGCTCAACTCTGTTTCCCCATTTATTTTAAAATGAGATTTGAACATCCATAACCACGAAGTTCTTACATTATTTTGAACAACTGGGAGGAATATAATGCAGGGCCTGAACACAGAAAATCCCCGGCTTTTCAACAGTAATATGACAAAATAATTGCTGGTGGTAATTTCTTAGAAATGAACTCATCAAACGTATGTTATATAAATCCACTTCACATATTAAATTTATTTGGTTTTCTTTTGGGTTTGCATTGTGGTTCTTAGTGGGCTGAACAAAGATTACCCTTGTTGTACAGAAGAAGATAGTAGTTGCTCTCAATCTATTTAAATTATTATTTTTATGTTAAACAAAAGATATCCTGGTAGAAAACATGCTGTATTTTCATAATCTATATATTTAACTTTATATTTTATTTTTATGTCAACTGTTATGCAAATTAGAACATGGATTACACAAATAGAAGTCAAAATCTAACTGTTTTACTATTGTTTTAGCTAATATTCGAATGCATTGTTTTTAAGGAATAACTTATTAAGAATGGATTTGCCCTTGTGTTGAAAATAGAAAAGAAATACATTCTGTTAAGAATTTTTAATATTTTCCTTACTGGAAAAGTATATTGTTGAAAAAAGTAACAAATTTAGGTAATAAAAAAGAAAAAGAAAACCAGAGTGTTACAAATTGATACATATACATATTTTTAAATGAAATGTTTGTCAGTTTTATAATGCTTTTTTGCATATTAAAGCATAAGTATCTTTCCAGGTCACAAAACATTCTTCTTCAATAGTATTTTAGTAATATTATTTCATAGTGCTGATTATGCATCAAACACTGTGCTACATGGTTTATACACATTGACTTATTTAATCCTTTAAATAAGCCTATGCATTAAATTCTAGTATTTCTATTTCATGTATCAGACTACTAAAGCTGAAAAATTAAGAAAAGTGTATTAAGGACCCACAAGTACCTAGTGACACAGATGAGTATCAGACATAAGTCTGACTCTCATCCACAATGTTGTACTGACTCTATTAATATTCCACTGGGTGGATACGTCATAATCTTTTTAATGAACCTCCTAATGTTGGACAGTTTAGTTTAAAATACTCTGTAATATAAATATCAGTGTGATAAAGCTTTGTGATCTTTGAGCTCATGCTTAAGATAAATTTCTGTATCTGGAATTCATAGAAAATACATATTTTTAAGACTTAACAAGTACTACCAAATTTCACTCCAAGTGCTGTTTCTATGTATTCTTTCTGCATACTATATCTATCATCAGACACTGTGATTCCTTTATATCTTAGCAAGTTTGACAGGTGAAAAAAGGCATCTCATTACATTTGTATGTTCTTTGATAACTATTTAGAGGGAACATACTTTATATTACCATTTATATTAAAAATTCTCAGTGCTTTTTATTTTCTACCAAGAGTATTTTTTAAATTGATTTGTATGAAGTCTTTGTATGATAAAATTGTTATCACATGTGTATGTATTTACATAGTCTTAATATTTCTTTTCATATGATGCTTTTGTTTTTGACACATACACATTTTATATAGTTGTATCTATTTATCATTTGTCTTGTTGAATTCCCCTTTGGTGTAATTGTCATGAAGTATTTTCCTATTGTAAAATCAAAAAAAAACACCACTCATTCAAACTTTACTGTAATATTTTCATGGGTTTATTACTTACAATACAATCTTTAATATGTGCTTTATTGAAACCAATGGCTTATGTAGGTCTATTTTTCCCCCAAATGGGTAATATTTATTAAATAATTCCTATGTTCCCTACTGATATGAAACATCATATTTATCATGCACTAACTCTATCTTGTTAGCCTGAAAAAAATATATATATATTCAAAATTGAATCTTTACTTATTTTCTATTCATTTAGCAAACATTATACTTGATTTCTGAGGTATTGTAATAGGACTAGGGGACCTGAAAGAAAAGGAGGTAGGTGATTACAATGGAGCATGGTACTATCTAGTGCAGTAGACAAAAGACTTGAGAAGAGTGAGTATTAATGCTCTGAGAGAGGTAAGCACAGATAACCATATGAATGGCAGTGCTTAAAGAGTTCTGAAAAGGACTTACTAGGAATATTGATGAGGCAAAGAAATAAGTTCTCTAACAGAGGGACAAGGGGAATGGCATTTCTGGAAGAAGGAACAGCATATGTGAAGACATGGATGTTTGAAATATCGGTCTTTACTCATGGAGCTACAAATAAGTATATCTGGAGCATTATGTATGTGAGTTTGGAGTGTTTAGGGGAAAGTTATGGTAGATGAGGCAGAACAGGGGCAGAGTAGTGAATAACTTTGCTGAACTTTTATCCTGAAATTCTCAGGAAGCCATTGAATATTTTAAAAAATATTTATAGATTTTTTTAAATTTACTTTTTAGAAAGGTTCACATGGCAGCATAATGGAGAATGGATTGTAAGGGTCCAGTCTGCATGTACTGAATATTAGGAAGTATATCGATTAGGATTCTCCAGAGAAACAGAACCAATAACATATTTCTTTTATGTATGTATGTCTCAGTGCTTCACACTTGGGAAACTTCTTCCTTTGTTGCTTGCTTGCTTTCTTATTGCCCTCCTTCATTTCTATGAAGAGTGTATACTTATGTTTGTAGAAGAGGGAGGCAAGGGGAAAGGAGAAGAGACAAGATCAAGAGATAATAGGAGACCCGCTGGTTTTGGACTTTGGGTGGATGTAGTAAAGATTTTTGCTTTTATTCTGATTGAATGGGGAAATCATTGGAGAGTTTCAAGTTAGAGAGTGACATGATCAGGCTTACATTTTTCTAGAATAACCCTGGATGTAGTGTTAAAAAGAGATAAAAAGGGACAAGGGATGAATCAGGAAGGCCAGGTAGATGGTCGTTTTAGAAACTAGACCATCACTGATGCTTAGAAGAGGGTGGTAATAATGGAGCTGGGGAAACTTTTTCAGAGTTCAGACATACTTTTCTAGTATGCAGCTTTTCATATAGAAGTCAGCGTCTGTTTGAAAACATCACTTTGGTGTTTGGTAGGGTTTTTGCTAATTTTCTAGGTTTATGAATATACGTATTCTCAAATGTTTAGGATGCTGGATGTCTTCAAACTGAATGAGTTGTCATGATAAGTTGAGTTCTAGTAAACGTGTATTTTCAGAACGTCTCAGAACTTTGAAGTTAAACAGATACCTGGAGAATGTACAAAAAGCTATATCTGGCTTGTATTTGCTAAATGGTGCAACAACAAATGTAAAGCTCTTCATAGAATAGAGTTGCTCTAATTAGAGGAATGAACTCAGAGTTCCCTTTCTTGTTTTACCTCCTGGGTAGGAATCATTGAAGAATAAGGAGCTCTTAAGACAGGAAAGCACTCATGACTCAATTTAGACCTCTCACTTTCAGTGGGACCCATTGTGTTGCCTGAGCCTCTCCAATTGTACAGATACACTATTGATGTTTCAAGCAGGCCTGTCTCAACACTGTTCTCTAGACCTTCTTTCCCCCGCCCCGGCTTTACTGAGATACAATTGACATACAACATAGTGCATTGTGTATAAGTTTAAGGTATAGAGTGTGTTGATTTGATACACTTAGGTATTGCAAAGGCCATCCTGGTTATATCCTTTTTTACTGAAAATATTCCCCTGCCTGCATTACGTTCAATCCCTGTGCATCCTTTGAATTACATAAGTTTTATTTCCTTAGACCCACGAGCAACATGGGGGTTAGGGGCCCTGACCCTTTGTGCAGTTGAAAATGTGCCTATAACTTACTGTCCACCCTTAGTAGACACAGTTCAGTTCTTCCATGCCTGTGATTTTGCATGTGTATTCAACCACGGACCATGTAGTACTGGGGTATTTACTGTTGAAAAAAAAATCAACGTATAAGTGAACCCACACCCACGGTTCAAACACATGTTGTTCAAGTGTCAACTGTAATTATTATGTGCCAGATGTGGAAGATACCTCGAGAACAGTGATATTTCCTTCCCTTTTGGTGTTTTTGAAGTATGTTAGAGATACATGCAAGGAAATATACTGCGTGTATATGATGAATACAATGATGGAGGTGTGCAGAGGCTTCTAAAGGAAAATCAAGGGCAGACACCTAGTCAACTTGAGAAGGAATGAGGGAGCATCAGATTGTTGCTGGGAGAATTACAGTCTAATCAGTTAGAAGGGTTAATGTGGAGGTGGTCACATTATGGTTGAAATGATTGTGACATGAATCCCTTTGGCAGTCTGGTAACAGCTAGGAATCCCTTCTGAGAAAAATGCTTTTAAATCCATAAAATAAAATACAAAGGCTTATAAAAGAAATTATATAGTAATACAATTAGTAGAACATTAAAATTTTGTAATATAATATACACACATTTTTGGTATTATATAACTAGATCTGGCCACTCATAGATTTATTAACTGCCATAACTTCATAATATGTATTATATATGGGATGTCTATACAGATCAAATTGCAGGTACTGCTCTTATAGAAGTTTATTGTCTACATTTGTAATTGAAGAAAATGATAGAGGTTAATGTAAATAAAGATGTAAATTTTATTCCCATCTAAGTTTACATATTTCCCTCCCCTCTAAATTTGATTCTGCTTTACATAGACTTTGTAGAATGTATTTAAGGTGGGCTGCAGGTGAGCAGAGAGAAAATAATCTATAGTTAGTCCTACAGAGTGATGAGAAAGGGCTAAAGATTTTCCAACATACCATGTTCTTTCCTGTCACCAAGTTTGGTTTTTTTTTTCTTTAACTTGCCCTGCAGGATTTAATATTTACATCATAATGGAATCTAATTTTTTTTCTAATTTTTAAGCTTTGGTTTGTCAGTATGATAGTAACCTAGATCCATTCAACTCAAAGTGTAGTCTTATGGACTGGTAGCCTTGACATCTCCAGGGAGTTTATCAGATGCACAGAATCTCAGGCTTTGCCCCAAATCCACTGAATCAGAATATGAAATGTGATTGCCAGATGATTTTTATGAACAGTAAGGATTTAGAACACTGGTCTAAAGGGCAGGGATTCTTGATTTGAGTCCATTTGCTTTCTCATAAGTCTCTTGGAAAATTTAGTCATATAAATTTTCAATACATACTTAGTTTGACAATTAACCAAAATCATAACCAATTAGTTTGGAAAGTGAAACTTTACTCTCAAATTTAGAAATAAAGGGTGTGTAAATCACATTGATGATGCTAAAGTGATTTTTAAAGCAATGGGTGATTTTTCTTGGTCAGTGTATCCCTTTGAGCAAAGAGACTTATCATAAGTGGCCTGTCATTTGAATGGACATCTTGAAACAATACATCTATCACCTAGCATGAAATGTTGCTGCAAATGTGTGTATCCCACGTACATTATGATAACAGATCATAAATTGAGAGTGTGTTGTTTCTCATTTCTTTATGGTTGTCAGACATTGTTCACATGAACTTTTAATCGTTCAAGAAAATGAGTGGCTGGAGAAAGCATACACAGTACTTCCTTGTGGCATTCAATCCCTGGTAGTGATGGGATTCTTTTGAAATGTTTTATTAGATGTCTAAGTTAGAGGGAAATAAAGAGAAACTATGGAATTGTGGCTTCTAAAAGTTGCTGAATATTTCTAATAATATGTTCCGTGAAGTATGTGATTGATTTCTAAAGTGTAAGGCAAAATATTGTGGACTAAGTTGTGGACAAAATATTGCCATTTAATGTTACCTACTGTATCTAAAAGTCACTGGAGTTGAATTAGACTGTGGCTTTCAGGGGGAAAAAAAAAGGAAGAATTGGAATGGTGAAATCATGAAAACTAGAGTCTGTTTATATAGGATAACTTTCTGTTAAAGAGAATCTTTAGTTTTAGTTATCCATTTATGGCAGTCATTTAGCAATGACTTTTCAGTAAATGGTTTGGGTAAATTTTGAGAATAATGTTTAGAAATATTAAGTTCAGTGCTCTTCCTGTATGTCCAAGTTGAAACAGAAAATTATAAGGAATACAGAATATCTTGTACTGTCACCATTGTTCTAGGTTAGAGTTTGTTGGTATTGACTGGACAGATAAAGGATTAAGTCTCTCTCTGATTTATTGAATGCTTACCATGTATCAGGCAATGTGCACAATATTTTTTAACGTCTTTATTAGAGTATAATTGCTTTACAATGGTGTGTTAGTTTCTGCTGTATAACAAAGTGAATCAGCTATACGTATACATATATCCCCATATCTCTTCCCTCTTGTGTCTCCCTCCCACCCTCCCTATCCCACCCCTCTAGGTAATCACAAAGCACCGAGCTGATCTCCCTGTGCTATGCGGCCGCTTCCCACTAGCTTTCTATTTTACATTTGGTAGTGTATATATGTCCATGCCACTCTCTCACTTCGTCCCAGCTTACCCTTCGCCCTCCCCATGTCCTCAAGTCCATTCTCTACGTCTGCGTCTTTATTCCTATCCTTCCCCCAGGTTCTTCAGAACCTTTTTTTTTTTTTTTTTTTTAGATTCCATATATATATGTTAGCATACAGTATTTGTTTTTCTCTTTCTTCTCTTTCTGACTTACTTTACTCTGTATGACAGACTCTAGGTCCATCCACCTCGCTACAAATAACTCAATTTCATTTCTTTTTACGGCTGAGGAATAGTCCATTGTATATATGTGTGCACAGTATTTGACATGTTAATTCATTTACTCCATACTGTAACTCTGTTAATCCATTTTACTGATGACCTGGCATTCAAAGATGGTAAGAACTTGTCCAGGGTCATACAATCAAGAAGTATATCATTTAAATACTTTATTTTATTTGACCTATCAAGGCTGACATCAACTTGATATTCTCAGCTACTCTTTTACTGATTGTTTTTGGATTTTATTGCTTAAATTTTTTTTTATAATTCAAAGATTCATTAGTATCAAAGAATAAAGAGCAGAGGCTCAAAGGTAAATTAGGATTCAGCCTAATATTGCATTTAGAGCACAGTGACTCCCTTGTCAAATGTGGCCTTCTTGATCTCCAAGTTGTATAGAATTACCATTTTAAAGATAAAGGTCTCTTGATATTGATTCCCTAAGATTTTGGTTGAATTTGAAATTTTCTTTTGTTGAAAAGTATTGAGACACTATCTGATAAACCTTCAGATGCTTTCAATTGTTAATATTTCTTTGGTTAAGAAAAATTCCAAAAATTCAGGTGGGAAAACATAAGTGTGTTCTTAGGAAAATAAAATATACCCAAAGACAACTGCATTCAGCTTCTCCTGATACGGAAAATCAAATAATAGGAATAGTGAAAAATCTATACATTTCATTTTCAGGTTCTAAAAACCATATATATGAAAAGCTTGTGGTTGTACTACGTTACAAATACTCTCTGTTACAACCTGATTTAAAACGCAAAAAAATAGTTTTCAGATTAGCTGTTTTAATGTATGTGAAGAATTTTACTGAACACAAGTCACGTGGATTATTTTTCATTTCATGAATAAGGAAAGCTATTTCTTTCAACTGCTTAATTGCTTAAAAAATGTTGCATTCTAAATATTCCTTAGTAATCATGGATGAATATATTATTATAAAACAATATCTGTTTTCCTAGTTTTATAAAACCTTTTGACCTGTTTCTGTCTTAGAAAAGGGTGCAATTTTATGTATTTATAATGGGGCAAAGTAGCTGTCAGTTTCCAATGCATTTGAACAAAATCACATGGAACTAACTTTGCTAAAAAGCTTTCTTAGAGCAATAATCATCTCAGAACATTATTTAAATAGCATAATTGAAGATACTCTGTGTTTAGAAGATATTCCATTTGTGAATACTTAAATACTTTATAAAGAGGGGGGCATCATATTTTTTTCAGACAAAGAAATCAAAGAACAAAAAGAGATTAATCCAGGATAATACAGTCAGCTATGCTGAAAATGAAATGTGTATCTCCTGATGGTAGAAGCATATTGACAAATGGGTGCTTCTAAGATAGTTATCACAACTCTCAAATAGTTACTAGAATAGTAGTGCTAATAATGTCAAAATCATTTCTGGTACAGAATGAATGTATATGTAGGAAGAAGTTTTATGTAACAAAGATATTAGCTCATGAGCTGATGCTGGTCAGAACCTTCATTTTGACTAAGTACAGTGGTGCTCACTAGTTATTTAACAACTTTATTGAAGTGTAACTTACATGCCATAAAATTCATTCATGTGTACAATTCACTGATTTTTAATAAGTTTACCGAGTTGCACAACCATCACTACAGTACAGTTTTAGAACATTTTAGGATACCACATGCCAATTTATAGTTAATCCCTGTTTTCATCTCCAGCCCTAGGAATCTACTAATCTACTTTATATATCTTGAGAGTTGCCGTTTTTGAACATGTCAGTTAAATGGAATAATAAAATAAGTGGTCTTTGTGGCTGACTTTTTTTCAGTTTGCATGAAGTTTTCAGTTTTCATCATGTTTTGCAGGTACTTGGTTCTTTTATGCCGAATACTATCTCGTCATCTGGAGATAGCTCAATATGTGTAGCCATTCACCAGTTGATGGATATTTGTGTTCTTTCAAGTTCTTGGCTGTTCTGAAGAATGCTGCGATTACTGGTGTTTAGATAGATACAGCCATGGTGGTGACTATCGGAAGAAGCTGAGAGCAATTATTTGAGATGTGACTGAGTGTAGAGAGGGAGGAAGCACTTGGATTGGCATTAAGAGGTGTGAAAATTGAGGACAGGGTAATGTGAATAGAAGATAAAAATCCATGTGGTCAATATCAGTTAGAAAAGGTTTTCTCTTGGGAAGTACAAGTCAGTGATTTGTAAATTCTTTCAATAAATATTAATTAGGTATCTATTCTGTTCTAGGTATCAAGCTAAGAAATTATGGTGGACACAATATGGAGGGAAATGATCAAATTAGCAAAAAAAATACTGTGAATGCATAATATAGGGGACCATAAGATTTTTCAAAAGGGAAACATTGCTGACAATTTAAAAAACTAATGGAAGCAAATATCTCATATCCTACATGCAAGATATAAGCTTCTGATAGCTTTTCTACTCTTTCAGAAAATGTAAAATACTATTTGGTATTTGAGTGAATATGTACTTGAGATCCTCTAGGGAGGTGCTTTTACGGGAATGGTTCAGGTAGATCCTGTAACACAGTTGTCAATTCTGTTATTTACAATAAAGCAATCCCAAAATGTGCTCTAATACTTACTTAATTAAGTTATCAGGCAGCCTGTGTTACCTTGTAGGTTTTAAGTATGACTCTTTGTTCCTAATATGAAAAAAGCCAAATGACTATCCCAGTAAGAGAAAGTGATAATGTACTTTATTGATAATTTGATTTTCAGATGATTCATTAAGCACTCTGGTTACTTTGTTGCTAAGCAACAGGGCCTATGGAAAGACACCTGATTTACCCAAGAGAGCAATAAGAAAGACTGCCGTGATAATTACTATATTCTAAAATTATATAATTCACTTTCTAGAATGGTTTCCCAAAGTGCATCCCGTAGAACACTAGGTCCATTAAATGTCCATGAAGAAATAAACATTCCTTATAAGTAAGTTTGGAATATGTTGCATAGTATATCCCTCTATTGGAAGTTAACAATTTATATTAAACGTTCTGAGAAATATTATTGGGATGAGACATGCTGAAGTGGTTATATCTCAGTAATTTCCAAGCTTGTTTTATAACAGAGCTCTATTTTAACATATATTAATAAATAGCCTATGGAAGAGCCGTGGTTACCATTTAATGCTGGTCTAGTTAATGAGATGTTAGAGGAACATAATACAGCCTAAGTGTTATTTTTGTGTCTGTTACTAGACCTATGGAGGTGCAGGGAGGAGAAATGTGAAGAGCCATATCCCTTCTTCATATCTTTGGAGAAAGCAAGGGGAGCCAGGGCAGGAGGGTCTCCTATGTGACCAATTGTGAGCATTTGGGATATGCTTAATTTCTTACCTTTATATGTACCCATTTTGGGAAAGTTCTCCATCTACCAGAATATTAACCTCTTAGTGCTGGAATTTAGTGTTCCATGAATTTAAATCCTGACTCCCCAATCTTCAAGTTGTGGGACTTTGAGCAAGTTACTTGATCATATAGTTCTTTGTTTACTCATCTGTAATATGAGCTGTTGTAAGAATCCAATGAGATAATGATTTGCTAAGAACAGTGCCTGGCACATACTGAGCCCTGAAATATTTATAGCTGTCACTATCATTATGCACTCTCAGAAAAATGGCCGCAACATTCTATTTACGATAAGAACAATTAATTGTGTCACCTGTGATGGTCGTTGAAGTCATGTAAGAACTGTCCTGCTTTTCAAACATAACAAAACCAAACAAAAACAAACTATTATAAATTCAAATTCATTAACATGACATAGATAACCCTTTCCCTGTGTAAATGAAATAGATTTTTCTTATCTCCACTCTTGTCACACTCTATACTTTTTTTTTTCTGTCTTCCTGCCTAGGTGGTGAGCCCTTTCTGTACTGGGAACATGCCTTAAGCATCTCTGAAACAAGATGTAACATAATACTTGGTACATAAAAGGGGCTCACCATATATCTTTCATAAATCAAGTGGGGAGAAGATAGTATGTGCTACTCTGCTATTTTGCTTTGTTTTTAAACTTGTGTTCTTATCAACAGTTGTCCCCAAAATGAGATTACCTCACCTCTTTGGGTCTTTTTTTTCCCCTAAAGTAGTACATATTACTCTGAAATAAGTGTAGCTGTAATACATAGGATACCACCTCTATGCTGCCATCTCATCAGAGTAAGATAATTTAGGAAGAGACAGTGACAAAGTGCTTAGTGATACAAACTGAGAAGCTAATGAACCATAGTGGCTTTTCTGCTGTTTTCTTGAAGTATAAAATTGTAGGTCATGTACTGTACAGCCTGTGATGTTAATATTCATAGTGATTTTCCTGGATACAAGCTATCCATAATTGTTCTTGTATATAATAATAGCAACAAGAGTGATATTAACTAAATTGTGATTTATCATAGTGAAGATGGAATACCTGGTGGGCCACTTGAGAACATAACAATCTTATAAAGGATATTGGTGCCTTGAGTTACAATACTTTTAGGAGTAAGTAACTCTTCTTTTTCAGCAAGTCTATTAGTGCCCTTCCAAAGAGACAAGATTTATGCTAGAAGACTCGCATAAGAATAATGATAAATAGATTATGAGGAGTCCTTCCTATATACCAACAACTCGCCAAGTGCTTTATATGTGTTGCTCTAATCAATGCCAAAATACCTTAAAAGGAAAATGTTATTCCATTTTTCAGATTATGTAATTGAAGTTTAGAGAAGTAACTCCTCCAAAATCATCTGGATAGTTAAGTGGCAGAGCTAGAATCCGAACCCATACGTGTCTGCCTAAACAAGTACCAATGATAAACTCTACTGTATTTCAGGTACTATTAAAGCAGGCAAAATTTTAAAACCATAAGAATGTTGAACAGGGTACCGAAATTATAGGGTCTCCACCTGCATTTGTAACTTACTATCTTTGTAACCTTACATTAGTATCTTAGGTACTCTGAGCTTCAGTTTCCATACCTAAAAATTGGAGCTAATGAACCCATATTATATATCAAATAGGGCTGTTGGAAAAGTTAATAATTCTGTTTATGGAAGTTCATTTTATAGTATGAAGTTGTGTCAAAATTTGTTTTTTAAAACATCTTTTACTGCTATAACTCTCCTGTCTGCCAAATGAAGGACATTTCAAGGAAGAATAATACTAGTAGTAATAAATGGCTAATATTCACTGAGCAATTAGTATGTTCCTGGCAATGTTGTGATCATCTCAACAGCCCATGAAGGTTGATCTAATTAACAGATGAGAAAAGTGAGCCACTGAGAGAAGAAGTAACAAACCCAAAGTTACGTGCTAGTAGTGATATGATGGTAACCCAGGTAATACACTCCAGTACTTAACCAAGATACTGTAGCACCTATCTAGGTAAGATAGGCTGTGAATTGGGTTGGAGCAATGTTTGTAATTAAGGAACTTTACATATGACATACCGTATAGATTCTTCAGTTGTTGATCTCCATGGAAAATGAAAGTTTCTTGGGCAGGATAAGGTTTTATCCTTCATATGTGCTCACGTTAAAAGCTATTTATTGAAATTAGTTATAGAAAGGGATATATTTATTGAATAAAAATAGGTGTTATCCAATATGAAGGCACACAAATAGGGGTGAGAAAAATTGAAATGCATATCAAATAAACAAGCCTTATGGCTAAGTCTCATACGGAAACTGTGATCTTCTTTATTCCTATTGTTAAAACCAGCTATTTGTTTTTCCTCTCCCATCATCTTTTTTAATTCAGTAAACTCCATGAGGGAATGACACTCATGCTGGAATAGGCACTGCTAACTGTGCAGACCCAAGAAAGCAGGAATTTTTTTTTGTCTTATTTTTTTTAACACCTTTATTGGAGTATAAGTGCTTTACAATGGTGTGTTAGTTCCTGCTTTATAACAAAGTGAATCAGCTATACATATACATATATCCCCATATCCCTTCCCTCTTGCGTCTCCCTCCCACCCTCCCTGTCCCACCCCTCTAGGTGGTCACAAAGCACTGAGCTGATCTCCCTGTGCTATGCGGCTGCTTCCCACTAGCTATTTTACATTTGGTAGTGTATATATGTTCATGCCACTCTCTCACTTCATCCCAGCTTACCCTTCCCCCTCCCCGTGTCCTAGAGTCCATTCTCTACATCTGCATCTTTATTCTTGTCCTGCCCCTAGGTTCTTCAGAACCATTTTTTTTTTAGGTCCCATATATATGTATTAGCATATGGTATTTGTTTTTCTCTTTCTGACTTACTTCACTCTGTATGACAGTCTCTAGGTCCATCCACCTCATGACAAATAACTCAATTTCGTTTCTTTTTATGGCTGAGTAATATTCCATTGTATATATGTGCCACATTTTCTTTATCGCTGCAATGAACATTGTGATACATGACTTTTTGAATTATGGTTTTCTCAGGGTATATGCTCAGTAGTGGGATTTCTGGGTCGTATGGTAGTTCTGTTTTTAGTTTTTTAAGGAACCTCCATACTGTTCTCCATAGTGGCTATATCAATTTACGTTCCCACCAACCGTACAAGAGGGTTCCCTTTTCTCCACACCCTCTCCAGCATTTATTGTTTGTAGATTTTTTGACGATGGCCGTTCGGACTGGTGTGAGGTGATACCTCATTGTAGTTTTGATTTGCATTTCTCTAATGATTAGTGATGTTGAGCATATTTGTATTCTTTTTGATGATAGCCTTTCTGACAGGTGTGAGGTGATATCTCATTGTGATTTTGATCTGCATTTCCCTGATGATTAGCAGTGTTGAGCATCTTTTCATGTGACTGTTGGTCATCTACATGTCCTCTTTGGAGAAGGGTAACTTTAGATTTACAGAAAACTTTCATAGACAGAAGAGAGTTGCCGTACACCTCACATTCATTTTCCCCCATTAACATCTTATATTAGTATGGTACATTTGTCACAGATAATGAGCCAGGGTTGATACATTTTTATTAAATAAAGTTCATACTTTATTGCCATTTACGCAGTTTTTCCTGTCTGCTCTTTTTCTGGTCCAGGGTTCCATACAAGATATCATATTATATTTAGTTGTCATGTCGCCATAGATTCCTCTTGATTGTGGCATTTTCTCAGACTCCTTATTTTTTATTATCTTGACAGTTTTGAGAAGCACTGGCCAGGTGTTTTGTAGAATGTTCCTCAATTGGAATTAGTCAGACGTTTTTCCCCACATTAGACTGGGGGTTATGGGTTTGGTTGGGGGGATGTATATCACAGGTAATGTGCCATTCTCATCACACGATATCAAGGGTACATGGGAAAGAAGTAACTGTGAGTAGCCCATACTTAAGGAGTGAATAACTATGTTCCACCTCCTTGAAGATGAGGTATCTACATAAATTATTTTGATTTCTTCTGCATGGGATATTTGTCTCCTTTCCCTCATTTATTGATTGTGTTTTGACACCTTTTACTTTTAACATTTATGTTTATAATCCAATACATCTTTTTAATTTTTTTGCCCCAAATTTTCAACCTTTGGTCATTGGAAGTTTTTTTAATTGGCCTCTGTCCCTTTGACATACCCATATCTAGGGGGGAACACTTTTTTACTTTTTGTTTCCAGGCTTATCTTGGACATTCAGCACCCGAATCATATGTAGAATAAGAGGCCCCGATTCATTCTATTGGAGAATGGTAATAGAAATCAAGATCTGGGTACTGGGACCCAGTATTATATTTATGTTTCTGTTATATAGCCCACATCAAGTTATGTTTTATTTTTCTCTCCCATTGAATGAAAGGCCTCCAATTGTCATATTCTCTGGTACAAGAATATGTAGCCTTGCATTATTCTTTAGTTATTTGATGGATTTATAGTGTTTCTCTGTACAACTAGATTGTAAAGTCAATGTGTTGAAATATTTCATACATGCCTTACTGGCCCCTGCATTAGTCAAATATTTTTTATGATTCTGGGGCTGAATTCTGTGCTTTTACCTTTCTGAAATTCTTCTTTTTATTTTCATCAAAATTTACCTGTTCCATATTTACCTATTGTAATCATGGATATTAGAGATTGAAATGGAAGCTTTGAGGCTGTAGCTGGGCACATAATATACTGTCAACTGGTTATTATGTAAAGAATAGAGAATAGGACCTCAGTTCACTTTAATTAAAACCATTCATTTGTTCAGTAATACTCATCACTTTCTAACTAGCTCATGAACAGAAGGGGATGTACTAGTTCAAAAAAGTGAAAACAGAATTCAGTCAAGGCTTGATACAGTATTTAAAGTGACATCATTAAAATTATTTCTATGTATCCTTCATCTTTACTGACATTATCTTTCCTTGTACATTGTCATTTCTTTTCCTGCCTCCCATTTTGTTCTATAACTCAGATCATATGCTCTCTTGTACTACAGCCATATTTGTACTAATATTATTAAATGACCAAATAGCTTTCTGAAGCCATATTTCGTATCTCTGATTTACTGGTGCATCTTCTTCAAAATGGCAAAAATCACTTTTAGCATGTGTATATTTTCCACTTTCTTGTACCCTCAAAGATAAAAAGTAACTTTCCAAAAACATTCTGTATGACCATTGTTTAGGTTATCCACCCATCCACAAATCAGCATATCCAAGTTTTTGTAGTACCCAGTTCAGAATGGGTCATTTGGATAGCCCTGTAGTTGAATATGCCTGAGCCTTACTGTTTTATACAGTACTGGCAACTGATTCAAACCACAATCTGATGCAAATTTTTGGATTGGTCTGGCATTTTAGTTATTGCATCCATGTTGTTCTCTAAGATAAATTTTCCAAATAAAGTTTTTTAAAAAATCTTTAACCATTTTTTATTGAAGTATAGTTTATGTCGTCATCACATTCTTATAGTTTTCAGAGTACAGGTCTTTTGTCTCCTTAGGTAGGTTTATTCTTTGGTATTCTTTTTGATGCAGTGGTAAATGGGAGTGTTTCCTTAATTTCTCTTCCTGATATATCATTGTTAATGTATAGAAATGCAACAGATTTCTGTGTACTGATTTCATATCCTGAAAGTTTACTGAATTCATTAATGAGCTGTAGTAGTTTTCTGGTAGAGTCTTTAGGATTTTCTATGTATAGTGTCATATCCCATGCAAACAGTGACTGTTTTACTACTTCTTTTCCTATTTACTACTTCTTTTCCTATTTGGATTTCTTTTATTTCTTTTTCTTTCTGATTGCTGTGGTTAGGACTTCCAAAATTATGGTGAATAAAAGTGGCAGTGAGAATGGGCATCCTTGACTTGTTCCTGATCTTAGAGGAAATGCTTTCAGCATTACACTGTTGAGTATGTTAGCTGTGGGTTTGTCATATATGGCCGTTATTATGTTGAGGTATGTTCCCTTTTTGCCCACTTTCTGAAGAGTTTTTGTTTTTAATTTCATGTTTTTCGAGCACAGACTACTTACAACATATACTAAACTATTACCTGTGGCTTTGTAACCATCCCCAAACTGGGTGGCTTCAAGCACACATTTTTTTCTCATTTGCGTACAGGGTTTAGCTCTTTTAAGTTGGGGCCAGTTGGACAGCTCTGTTGTTTTTGATAGGGCTTCTTTGAAAATCTGAAGGTCAACTGGCTATCATTTTAACTAGGCTGGCCTTGATGATTTAAATGACCTAGCTTTGCTCCACATGCCTCTTTTCCTCCAATAAGGAAGACTAGTCATGTTTTCAAGTCAGTGGTAGAGATACAAAAGAAAGCAACCCCCATGTATGAATTTGTTTTAAGCTTCGGTTTATACCACATCTGATAATATCCAGTTGGTCAAAGCAAGTCTCTTGTAGTTGAGCGTGTTACCCTGCTGGTGACTGGAGAGAAATGCAAAGTTGCAAAGTAAAGGGTGTGGGTACAGGGGAGAGGAAATGAATCATGGCTATTGGTGGAGTCTACCATAATAGCCATGAAAGAAAAATGCAATGAAGAATCAGATCCATGACATACTTTCAGGAAGCTGATTGCTCTGTAGGGGAATAACCAAATTAATATTACAAAAAAGAATATGATGTGTCATTAAAGTTATGAAGTAAAATTGGAGGGAAAATGAGAGGAATCATACCTAACTGGAAATTAAGACTTCTGGAGAAAATTACATTTGAACTTATTTATAGTCATACAATTAAAGTTAGGTGAATAATATAAAAATATGTCCACTTTTAGAATAATTGTTAAAACCCCCAAACTTGGCTATTTGGCTTGACATATTTTACTTAAATATCTTTAAAAAGTGAATTAAGTAAGCTTATTAAGCTGCTAGTAGAACTTCTGTAGTAAATAAAACATTTTTAGAAAAGTAACCTTTAGATGTACCATTTTGTGGTTTGTTTTTTACCTATTAGGCAGCATTAATAAGAAATTAAGAGAACTTGTATTCAGTGGATCATTATTCTGTAAGAATTCTGACAGATTGCTAATTTGGAAAAGTATGTATGTATACATTTTAGACTTAAATTTATTTGCTTTTTTTCAACAAGAAACCTCTATTTTAGTTTCATAGAACTATAAAGCTTTTTCTGTACATTTTGTGAGCATTTATTGTGCTTCCTTTTGGTACTCAGCATCCTAGTAGAAATCAAATAACAAAGACGTAGGAAGTATGTTCACATTCTTTTAAGTGTGAGTGCCTTTAGTTGAAGGAGTTAAGTCAAAAACACCCATTAAAATGTCCACAAAAGTAAGTAATATTTCACTCTTAGCTCTCCCTGTCAACATTTTTTTTTCCTGGTGTTTGATTTTTTATCCTATTTCTAGATATCTAGAGGACTGAGATGTGCCCTGAGTGGAGACAAATTCCTCATTTTCCCCCCTGAATATAGTTTATTTCTTAAATTAGGTGAGCATGTTTCTAGACAGAGATTTGTATCTTCAGCCTGAAGGTGGAATTTCATGTGTATCTTCAAAAAATAAATATCAAGAGAGATCTTAAGATGAATGAGTGAAGTAACACAGTCCCATAGGCATAAACCTTTCTTAAATGGAGTCATCCCTGGATGGAATCCACAGAGGAAGTAGTGTTGCCATATATCTCATATAGTACCATTATGGAGGTATCATAAATGAAATATTTCTCAAAAGGATTGGCCAAATATCAGGATAGGAATGTATCCTGATATTGTATGTACCTTATGAAACTTTGTGTTTTTAATGTTGCTTAATTTATGGAAAAATGGTAAAATAAGTCAGGAATCATCAGCTAGAGTATAGACTGTGTACTTCAAAAGATGTAGAAAATAACATAGCATGGAAAGTGAACCCTTTCCCCAATTTAAAAATCACAGTTCACTTTGAGAAAAATAGCCATAACAGGAAAATAGAGGTGGTTAAATATTTTTCCTGTAAATTATGTCTTATTTGAGCAATGTTAAATTAGGTGTTTTAAATAGGACATAATCCTCTCATATACACAGGTGACATCTTTAATAAGAATTTTTCTCTAAACAATATCTTAGGTGTTCAAAAGAGCAACTGAGATTTGGAGAAGATTTTACTGATTACTACCTTTAAAATGAATAACAGATGCATCTTTTATAATTTCTTCCTACCTCATTTTCTTACATATGATTTAAGGAAAACTGAAGGTGAACGTAAGCAGAGTAAAGTGTGAAGATAATAAGAATCTTATATCTTTTCACTGCAGAAGATCATTGTTCATTACTTTAGAAATATTTCTACTGTACTCTCCATCTCTTTGATTTCTGACTAGAGATAGCACAATTTCAAGAAAATCTGAAGGCATAGAAAATATCCTCCCTACTTTTGTGGGAGGAACAAACACCAGAAAGTATATAACAGAGATATGTTGAGGAAAAAACCAAAACTTTGTGTAATAATGTTTTTTGCTTCTTCATTGATCAAAACTACTTTGTTTTTCAGAGCACAAAAATAAATGCTTATGATTTGGTTTTCTCCTTCGATTACTATGGTAAACATCTTAAATACAAAGCCATTTTGAATTTAGTTGTTTTAGGAATGTTGTTACAGACATAGTTGATCTTCAGGCAATCCACAGTTTAATTTGTCATCAATTTAAGAAAAGCAGACTAGGACTGAAAGTGAAGAACCCATCAGTATTATTGCAAAACAAGGAAAGTTGTTTGTTTCCTGGACTTACTATCTTTAACAATGCAGAATGCCCCTTTTCAGACTAAGGCATTATAGAGTGGTAGATGGACCAAACTCATCTCATATGAATTTTACACATGGAAATATATCTAATTGTTTGCCTTTTCTATTTCTGCTGCTTCTCATGTTTTTATTTTTAATCATCTTTCACAGACTTTTGAAAACTAAGCATTGAGACAAACTTCATCTGTTCATAGTGTCCTTCCCTCTCTCATGAAATTAGTATACCTTCTAATGCAAAAATGTGCTTTTATATTGCAGGGGCTTGTTATTGTTGAACAGAGCAAAACACTTTTTGTTGAACATGAAATATTTTTTTTGGGGAAGACTATATTAGTCAGGATTGTTAGTTGTCTGCAAGAGACACCATGCTAGTTCATTGAAATGGAAAACGGATTGGCAAAAAGACTTTATATATTTCCTAGTTAGTTCCTGAGAGGAAGTTTTGAAGGTGAGAGGAACAGGGCAGAGTCAGGCTTGAAGGATATGCAGTGTAGAACAGTATCCAAATTAAGATATTGTGCTTCTGTCTATTTCACTGGTGAACTTTCTGCATCCAGAGTAGAACCCAGTTTCTTCTGATTATGTATAGATGGTGCCTCCTCCTTGCGCATCTACCAGTTCTGTTTCTAAAAGCACCACCCTGACCAGAAACTGTCACCTGCTCCCTTACCTTACTCTCTTAAGAATAAGACTCTTGCTACATTGCATCTGAATGGGGGATATTCTAACACATTGCCGTCCATGCTCTAGCTTCAAAGGAGGCTGCAAAGTATATTGCTTCAATTTTGGAGGGATAGGATGCATGTGTGAAGTTTTCCAAAGTTAGTATGTCTGCTTAAGAGGTGATGGACAGATTACCATTGTGACAAATCACCGCAAAAAGACAAAAAGCAAGCAAACTACAGATAATAGTAAGAAACACGATAGGAGTCCAAGAGCAGGGCTTGCAACACGTGGCATTCTAAAAACACATAGTTCCTCACAGAAAATACTGTTAACAGAGACAAAAAGATCTCTGAGAAGAGTGCATACTGGCATGTATAGTGTTTTATGTGGCTAAACTGGTTAAAGCAGAGCTGAGACTACTCATATACCCTCGGACCACTCAGTTACTTAAAGTGTGGTCCACACAAATGTAACATCATCGTAACCTAGGAGCTTGTTAGAAATGCAGAATTCTGACCTCAGATGTACAAATCAGAATCTGCATTTTAAAACGCTTACTAGGTAGATTTTGAGCAGCACAGCTCTATGAGATACTGTTTTTTAATAGCAGAACTTTTCATCAAATTGTACATATAAGTCAAATAGTTAAACTATAAAAGTGGAGCATCTCCTATATACTCAAGGTCATAGTCATTCATTCATTCTTCTTTACATGAATATGTATTAAGGAACTTTTCTGTATTAGGTGCTGTTCATGGCAATGAGTAGATAGTCTTTTTGTTTGATAGAATCCCCTGGATCCAATCTCTTTTATCCCATTTATTTTCAGATTTATTAACTTAATTCATATCCAGTTTCTTCGTTTTTTTTTTTTTTCCAAAATACAATATTCTATAAGTGGAAAAAAAAAAAGTGGAGCATCTCTGCTGGAAGTGGAGGCAGGCTTGCCAGGCCCACAGTAATCAGGGACCCTGCTTGTTCCTTGGAGTGGCCCAGAGTATCTCAAACTCCTCCAGATCCACAGTGCACAGAGTGAAAACAACATATACTGGTCTTAAGGAGAACTGTCAGGACACGTCCACCTCCAGCCCACAAAATCATGCTGCCACACCTCTGACTGAGACCCTAATTGGGCTAGGAGATGTGTACCTCCACCTACATTTCAGCTTTCAACTTAGGACAGGATTATATCAACGTCCTGTGGGACAGTGAGTGGCTCCAAGTGCAATCCAAAGATTGTTAAGGAGTATGTCTGCACGTATTCCATTGTTCTGTAGGGAAGGATGAATAGAGGAAAGAAAGAAAGCAGTCTGGTGCCTAGGGGAAAGTCTCAAAAGCTTTAGAAAAGTAATGTCTTAAAAATTCAAAAATAAAACTTAAGAAAAAAATGTATCTTCTATGTATTTTCAAATGACATATAAACCTGAATTCCATGAATAAATTTCAAAATGTCATAGAGATACTAGATTTAAAATACAAAAATGTAAAATATAAGTGGAGAGTAAAAGAAACTTCAATAAAATTAAGTAAAAACTGTAAGGAAGCTAACAACATAACAGTGGAATTAAGAATTTCTTCAGGATGCTTTTAACAAAAATAACGCCAAAGAAAATTGAATCTATAGAGGGTGCAATTGAGGAACTAATCCTTTTGCAATGCAGACAAAAAAAGGAATATAAACCTGAAAGTAATGTGGGGGAAAAAAAAGAAGAGTGTTTTATTGTACAGTTGTGCTTGCCAAAGACAAAACCACAGCCAACTGAAGAGAGGAAAATTAAATTGAGCTGTAAAAAAAAAAAAAGTTTCATAATTTTTTTGAAGACTTATTCTGGTGTTTAAAAAATTTCAATTATAGACATCTAAGTAAAACAAGTTAATAAACAAAAGATGTGTACTTAAGAATAAAAATCAAGTAGTTTTAGACTTCCCTGTAACAGTAACACTAGAAAACTTTGAATCAGTGTCTAAATTTTAATTGGAAAAGAATCATAAATTAATCAATTTGTTATTTGTTTATAAAGGTCACAGACTTACTTGATTATTCAGTGACTCAGGAAAAACTGAATCAATCCAGAAAAATCACAATATGTTGTGGATAATTGTAAGATAAATAAAAATGTGTCCTTTATTTATCTGCAATGTAAAAATAATACAAGCTATGCTTTAATAACATAATACCATAAATCAGTCTGAAAGTAAAATATTCTTCAATAGTAATACTGAGAAATCTAATCAGTAAAATATTAGACCTTTTCTATATAGACCTTTATTTTGTACTACCAAAATCAATTTCAAATGGATTGAAGGGGGAAAAATTTTTGCTATATAAAACTGGGGTGATAGTGTAGAATAAACATTGAGGAAGATGAATAAAACTTATTCCACGTAAATGGTTTAAAACATCAAAGAGTGACTGAATTTTGAGAATCTAATTCTTAAATGCATAAAGCACCTGGTGTGTATATTTATTTGTAACAGGTATAACCAGTAAGAAAATCAATGTCTAACAAAGCAATCAGAGATCAATTTTCTGTTATAAAATAGTGTTAACAGGTGCAGCCTTTATGAAAAAAAAATTGAAGGTGTCAAATGCCAAGGAATTGAAATCACAGAAATGAGAGTTAGACACCAACGTGTTCATTATTGCTTCATTAACATATGTGAAAAGTAGAAACAATTCAAGTATCTTACAGCGGGGGATGTCTTAGTACCATGATTTCCAAAATGTCTTATCATTTCTTAAACTCTTTGTTATAAAAAATAAGTTAGACTTAAACTAATTTCATTGGCTTGTCTTTCCTGAACCTAAAGAGACATTTTTTCTGATACTTCATTTACTGTAAAATGCTTTAACGTTTATAAATTATTATCCTAAGCATATCATTTTAGTCTTAAACTTTCCCTGTAAACCAAGCAACCCAGGGAATTATTATTTCTACTATTCCTCAAATAATAGAATTATTAGGCAAGTATTTTCTTTTTCTTTTTTTGCTTGCCTGTCCAATTTTACTCTATACCTTTCTCTACCCTGATTACTTAATAACAGGGAGACTGATCTTTATGGGTTCTGTCAACCAGCGTCTCTAACTCTGGCTTCTGGATGTGTGACCCAAATGGAAATTACTGGCAGGAGAGGACAGTATTGGAGGAACACGAGGTATTTATTGCCTTGCCTCACTCCTTGCTAACCTATAAGGTAACAGTGGCTGAATTTTCTCTCCACAGCGACAACTGCTGTTGGAAATCTCTCTTCCAAAGCTCAGCTCTCGCTGGGCTCTAGTATTAACATTCCTTCCCATTATTCCTTCAGGCCTATGGGGGATAAGGGCTTTCTAGTATTACTAGTCCCTGCGTGCTTCACAGTTCTTACTGGTTAATATAACCCTGCCCACCTCACTTCACTTATCCCATTGTGTGGTGTGACATCTGAATAGTGTCAGGGCCATGATGAATAGAGATACCCAGGGAGTTAATGGCTTTTTCAATTATTTCATAGAAGAATATGTCACAGTCAGGTTAGAGACTCTAACATTTCTATTCTTTCTACTATATCAAGCTGTATTTAAGGAGAATTTTTTGCTTTAAACACTAAAAGGAGGATATCTTATTGTGAGACAGAAATACGGTTTTCGCTACTTAAAATGTATCTGTGGATGGACAAGGTTTGTTATATACAATGACTAGCACAGAGGTTCTTTTTACCAAGTAGGCTATTCACATGTGTTCTCATGTCACTGGTCTTCCTGTTGCCAGTCCTTTTATAATGAAATATTAGGTCATTTGAGTGTAGTGTGAAGTCTTTGTGGAGATGGGCAACACAATACGTATAAAAATGAACCCATCTATAGAAAAGTGCCCAGAACAAAACACAAGCCCTTACTGACATAATTCTTGGGAAAGAAAAAAATTGGATATTTCATCTGACATGAGGGAAATCTTCGAGCAAATCCAGTGGAAGGTGTTACATGTGACTACTGCTTATTGTTTCTTTCTGAATTTAGTACATTTTGTTGATACTGTGACATTATCTTGAAGTGGAAAGATTTGGGGGTAAATACTAAATAAGTTGGCTTTTAATAAAGCTGCTAAGTTGACAAACCCACTGGGTTGCTAAATCAAATTTTTGTGCCACAATCACAGATATTAGTAAGTCAGAATTCAGAGTTTAACATTTGTTTTACTAAGGAGGAACCAACATGAAAGTATTTGGTAGAGGTGGCGGGGGTGAAGTGGGGAGAGGTCTGGACTTGAGAGAATCTCCCTTTCATTTGACAAATCACCCTCTTCCAGGATTTCCCAGGTTCCAAATCATGACCTGCAAATCATAGTTTTAAACTGTAAACACCACAAGCTCTGGTACTTCGTAAGTGTTCAATTAAAAAAAAAATTCGTGGGGTAAATAACATAAGTCATCCAGCAAATCAAAGCAGAAAGAAAATATAATTCATAGACACAAGGATCATATGTTCAGAGTTGGTCACAAGCAAAGTGAAGGGAGTTTCAGTCAGATATGTCTTAATTATTAAGGATATTTGGACATTCTAGTCATAAAGGGCACAGAAGACTTTTCTTCCAAACCTTGTACATAAGGCTTCAAGTAGGAGTAATGTAGGCAATAACGCCTCTACAGTCTCCCTCTGGCAAACTGAATAGGGTATTTCCTAAGGATGTACCTTGTATTTTATTAAACCAATGGGAGGATTTACCACCTAAATGCCACTTGTTAAGTCCAATTGTGTAGAAGAATGAGATTTTTAAAAAACGTGATCCACTTATGAAGTGTAAAATTATATTAGTTTTTTTTTTTGACTAAAGGGTATTTATACATGAATCTGTGGCTTGCAACTGCGTTCACAGAAATTGAGGTCGGCTGCAGAGTGGCTCGGAACCACCATCAGGGATGGAGGGGCAGTATAGCCAGCAGAATAAAGTGTCCTGTCCCCAGTGTGAGAGTATGATTTTTAAATTTTGTAAATAGGTCATTGAGATAGAAGAATAAATGCACAGTATTTCAAAAATAGAACTATCAACTGGACTGAGCAACCAATTTTAGTCTGTGTTGTTAGGTTCTTCCCCTTTAGGATACTGGTGAATAAGGGGACAAGATAGGCTGGTGGGAAAATTAGCATTACTGTGTGAAAATTAAGAAGAATATTCCAAGAATCTATCTTGCATTGATGGACTTCTTGCCTGTACACAGATGAACTGTGGAAGTCCCTAAATGCAAAGGCAAAAAACATTTGATCAGAAAACATCAGGAGAGAAAATAGTCCTGGAGAGGACTCTTTTCTGAGCAGGAAAATGGGGAATAGATAGAATTAGGAACTGTGGTGAAAAGAAATTACTACTATAAGAGATTGAGACCCAGAATGCAAGTAATTTTCATCTTGCCTGCCAGCAGGAATGTGATGTGGATTTGGGAGCAGGAAGTTGTGAAAAATACTGAGTTTCCAGAAACTGTGTCATGATTTGCTGCTGGTGCAAGCTCTGGGCATGTAGGATGTGAGTGCAGGCAAATGTGCAGTAGCTCTTCCTATGGCTGACTTCTTACCTTGCAAGTTTCAGTTCATATGCTTCCCTTGTCACTTCCTCTGTGAGAGCATTTAAAATATACCTGCCTTTTCTTTTTGTTTTTTTAGCATATGACTGATAATTTTATTCTTAGCATTTACTGAAATCACTAAATGTGTTAAAATTATTTTGTCTGCTTGTTGCTTGCTTCCTTGTTTATTGCCTACCCCTCTCCGTGAGGAAAGTTACCATATCAGTCCTTTGCTCTTACATATTTGACACAACTGGATAGCAGGTGCTTAACAATATTTCCTGAATGAAAGTAAAAATGGACAAATGAACAAATTAATGAATATCGTATATTTACCAACTCTGTTTCAAGCACTACCATGGTGTCCCTTATCATTTTGACCAATTCTGTTTTTTTCTTGTGAAGGTCGAATGAAATCGTGGCAGGTCAGGTGTACTATCTTATAAGCTGTCATTACTCAAAGTAGTGACCGAAAGTCAGGGGAACTTTCCCCTAAAGAAGTTCTCTCACCTCTAGAAAGCTTTCAATCTCTTTATTGTTGCTTCAAATGCCCTTTGACTTCTTGGCATGATTTAAATTACCATGAATGACTTCTGCATCATTAATGCAGTGGACCTGTTCACCTCTGTTTTCTGCTTTTCTATATGACTGGCATTAAATTTCTTTATGATTATAAAGGGATGCTATTTAACTTTGGAATAACTTATAGTAGTGTTTTAAGCAGAGCTTAACTTATAACCTGAGAATTCTTTATATAAAAAGACCAGAAAATTCCCATTTTAAAGTCCAAACATCAAATCTTATTATTCTTAAAGCTGTCCTATAGTTAATTTTGAATGAAAGTCTAAATATGAGCAATACTAAAATATGAATCCTTAAGGTTTTAACCAGGTTAAAATCCTGTAATGTGTCTTTGATCAACTAAAGTTCTTATTAATATATTAGCTATAGATCTGAAAAATGTTGGGAGCAGAGACATGATTTTAAAAACTAAGCCCCAATCATAATTCTGATTTCTTACAATATATATTATGCTATACAAGCAATCTAAATAGCAATAGGTTAACTGTTAATAAGACTGAATATTTATGTTGGTTATAAAAATGGGTGGTAATATCAGTGATAGAACCCATCCATATGTTAGGCAGTACTCTTAACATAGGCCGAAAATACATAATAACTAACACTTTTGTAGCATTTACTATTCCCAGGGTCTCTTCCAAGGACTTGACCCACATAACATATAAAATCCTTGTAAGAGTTCTTCGAAGACAGTGTTAATGTTACCATAACAGAGGAGGAAACTGAGGTACAGGGCAAAGAACAGCCATGCCCAGAGTCACAGCTACTAAGTGGCAGATCTGGGTTTCAAACCTAGGTAATCTGTCAATAATGTATATTCTCTTTAACCCTGGAATATACATGTAGATGGAGCTTATTTGAATATTTTAACATTACTGACATGATTTCCAGTCACCAAAGGTTATAATGACTATGACAAATTTAGAACTTGTCAAAAATCACTGTAATTGTTTAATTCCATGCACCTGCTAGTGTTGACAGTGGAGAACTTCATTACTTTGGGCAAGTGTTTTTGTTTGTTTGTTTGTTTGAAACATCTTTATTGGAGAATAATTGCTTTACAATGGTGTGTTAGTTTCTGCTTTATAACAAAGTGAATCAGTTATACATATACATATGTACCCATATATCTTCCCTCTTGGGTCTCCCTCCCTCCCACCCTCCCTATCCCACCCCTCTAGGTGGTCACAAGCCACCGAGCTGATCTCCCTGTACTATGCGGCTGCTTCCCACTAGCTATCTATTTTACGTTTGGTAGTGGATATATGTCCGTGCCACTCTCTCACTTTGTCACAGCTTACCCTTCCACCTCCCCATATCCTCAAGTCCGTTCTCTAGTAAGTCTGTGTCTTTATTCCCGTCTTACCCCTAGGTTCTTCATGACCTTTTTTTTTTTCCCTTAGATTCCATATATATGTGTTAGCATACGGTATTTGTTTTTCTCTTTCTGACTGACTTCACTCTGTTTGACAGACTCTAGGACCATCCACCTCACTACAAATATCTCTCCGATGATGTACACTTAGGTTGTGTCCATGTCCTGGCTATTGTAAATAGAGCTGCAATGAACATTTTGGTACATGACTCTTTTTGAATTATGGTTTTCTCAGGGTATATGCCCAGTAATGGGATTGCTGGGTCGTATGGTAGTTCTATTTTTAGTTTTTTAAGGAACCTCCATACTGTTCTCCATAGTGGCTGTATCTATTTACGTTCCCACCAACAGTGCAGCAGGGTTCCCTTTTCTCCACACCCTTTCCAGCATATATTGTTTCTAGATTTTTTGATGATGGCCATTCTCACCGGTGTGAGATGATATCTCATTGTAGTTTTGATTTGCAT